>NW_028320494.1:0-24185 GCF_062004578.1 Staurois parvus | reverse complement strand
CATGAATAATCATTATATTGTTATCACTGTACAGGCATGTTTATAAATGATTTTTTTAATACTTCACTGATTCTAAATTCTCTGCAGGAACTTGTCAGTAGAAGCATAAAGCTGCCTATGAAATGTTGATAGGTTTCATGCTTTATAGATGCATGACTTATAAATGGTCCGCTGTGGATTGTTTTTCCATCCAAAAGTACAATCTATTGGATAACACTTGCCCATCCCAAAATCAATGCAGCTCCTCATTCATGCCAGTGGGGGGCAGAATAGAAAATGCAAACCAGCAGACATAGCAAAATTACAGACGTGACCCCATTTCCTGATCATATACTTACAGGTTCCATGACGTATGGTGGACTTATTCTCCCAGCTTCCAGGTCATCCCAGTTTATACTTGAGAAGAATGCGTGGTGTCGCAGATTTGCGAACGAAGACCTGGGATTAGGAAAGGTTGAAATCTATATAGATAAAAAAAAATAATCATTAACATCCCAAAAGCAATAACTAAACAATTTAATTTAGCCAATTTTATAGAACAAATAAACTTTTTCTATCTCTGGCTAAAGTAGGGCATTTACGTACCTCTCCTATGAGGTCCCGGAGCTGGAACTTGTCCCCAATGGATCTATCTACATTGTCGATGAGCAGACAGCCAAAGTTGAGGTAGTCGCTGGCAAAGTTTCTCGGTGTTCTCTGATCGACCTGGAATAGTTAAAAAATATTTTTATAGCCCAAAGCATGTTAAAATAAATACAAAAATACAATACTTTTATTTCAATTCCTAAAGCAATTAAAGCGGAATTCAACTCATTACGTTAATTGTTTCCAAAAACCGTTACATTCAAGGCATGCCATGATTGATAACTATCACAGTTGCTTTTGCTCTCAAGTGAACTGTCAAACCATCAAATGGCTGGTGTCATAACTGGTCAGATGTGCAGCACCATGGCAGCAACAGATCAAACAGAGGCTAAGATGGCAGCTTCCTTGGCTGTAAAGGTTAGGAGGGTTCAGTTCCCCTTTAATTTATATACATCATAATAATTGTTGACTGTGTTATAATTCTGCAACACCAAGCACAGATCCAACCCCATTCTGTGGGTCTAGGCAACGTTTGATTTTTTTTGTCACTTTTTATTTCATTATTAATCTATCCAGCCTTTTTGGAAGTATCTGGTACATTCAAAATCTGAAGAAGTTAAACAAGCTCAAGGCTGTTTCTGTTTTTACCAGCCAGTTTCTGACTTTACTATAAGAGTGATCTGGGTGGCTGTAGACCAGCCTGATCACTGTTATGTGGCTCACAGATGATTTCCCTTCCCCACCAGCTCACCCTCTCAGTGGTTCCCTTCCTCTCCCACACCTCTTGAGACCCCTGATTTTTCATTAGGAGTATCCATCACCTGCCCAATGCTATCACAAGGGGGGCTTAATAGCTCTCTTGTGATAACAATAAAGCTAAATATAAAAAATAAATAAATAATAACAGTGAAAAAAGTGTAGATCTAGAAAAAATGTTCTAGCATACAAACACATGTGAAGGGTGCACACATGTGCGTAAATATCATTTGCACAACCCAAATTGGGTCTCATTGTGCACACCACAGACCAGTAATTCTAGGTGCCTCATTTCCATTTAACTCTACACTGATGAGCTGTCTGCACATGATCATGTCGGGCACCGTACTTCTTCACACTTTCAGGGGCATACACAGTTTTTGGTTCGACATGTTTGATGTCTATTTACTCAACAGAACCTCATCTTTTTTTATTTACAAAATAATGAGCATTATATAGTGTCTGTGTGCATTAAAGTTCATTTTAGTGTATTTTTTCATGAAAATATAGATTTTATAACATTTGTATGGAAAATGAAAAAAAAAAGTTGCTCTAGAATGGATGAGGTTAAGCACCTCTCGGTGGCCAGAAAAATACTACAGCATAGTCAATTGATGGACAACGTGATTCTTACCTTTGAGGGCATCAACGTTCCTGGGCAGGGTGCCATTTGTACTATAGTTGCCAATCCACAGTCGATAATCTTGATATGTCCGGCGCTATCCACGAGGACGTTGCCAAAATGTAAGTCACTGTAAAGAAGAAGAAAAAAAAAGTAAGCTGTCTGCTCCAAACCTTTTTATGAGCTAGAATATGGGTATCCAAACTTTCAAAACACAGGGCCAGATTACTGTCCTTCACATGCAGGAGGGTGAACCTTTGCTGTGAGAGTAAACTATGCCTCAGGCTTCGTGGTCATTGGGAATAAGAATATTACATAGCATCTGTGGTCAGTAGGAGAAGGAATAGGGTCCCAACATTGGTATTACCAGGAGGAAAATGACCCTATTGTTGGTATCAATGGAGAGAATAGTGACCCATTGTATGTGTCAGTGAGAGGAGTAGTGCCCCATCGTTGGTGTTAGTGAGAGGAATAGTGCCCCATTGCTGGTGTTAGTGGGAGTTATAGTGCCCCATCATTTTTGTTAGTGGGAGGAAAAGTGTTCTATTGGTGGTGTCAGTGGGAGGAATAGTGCCCCATCATTGGTATCAGTGGTAGGAATAGTGCCCCATCATTGATGTCAGTGGGAGGAATAGTGCCCCATCATTGGTATCAGTGGGAGGAATAGTGCCCCATCATTGATGTCAGTGGGAGGAATATTGCCCCATCATTGATGTCAGTGAGAGGAATAATGTCCTAAAATTGGTGTCAGTGGGAAGAACAGTGCCCCATAATTGGTGTCAGTGGGAGGAATAATTCCCAATTGTTGGTGTCAGTGGGAGGAATAGTGCCCCAGGGCCTGAATAAAGCAAGCAAAGGACCACATCTGACCTGCAGGCCGCAGTTTGGAGAACATTGAGTTAAAACTATAAAATATAATGGATAATAACTTACTTGTGTGCAAAGCCTCTGGAATGAAGAAATTGAAGGCCACACAGGAGCTCCGCCGCAATAAATCTGATGGAAAAAGAAGAAAATATTTATTAGTGATAAACTTACAGTAACTAGATCCCTGATTAATATTACCCCATCCTAATTCTAGAAGAAATAGGTATATTTTTGAATACATCTTGTATATTGTTAAATCATTTTAACAAAACATTGCCATGGGGGGGTCTTTATTTTTTTTATATGCATAATGCTTTTTTATTTGGCTATAAGCAAACCCCGATGGGTTTTCATTAAGGCATTATTGCTGGTTTTAAAGTACTAATGAAACGAATGTTGTCCAGCTAAGAACACAACCAGGAATGTATTCATTATACCAATCTCTTATTAGTTAGATCTTCCCGAATCCTATCCCATAGGTAATGTCAGTCTAATGCTACCCATGGATATTCGAGTATATTGTTGGTAAGAGTGAACTACGATCTCAGGTGTATGAGTCCCTCCCATTACTTTTGGCAGACTACTATTGTCAGGGTATGAATTCTGGCCCAGTATCTAACGTTGCTTCCCCCTATAAGAGATATAGGAAATGTCTGGCATCTTAGATATCCTCCTTTCCTATTCCTTCTGCATTTTCTAATTAAAAATGTTGAATCAATCCAAACATGGCATTTAAAAGCAAGGCACCTGACAAGTGTACCTGGGGGTGGTTAGGTAAAGCAGGCACATCCAATCATCCCCTTTAATACGGAGGCCTCATAGCTTAAAGGTGATCTGTCTACAATTGGCATTGATTCTGCCTCCCTCCCCAATCCTAGTGAGCTCCATTATAGTACTTACCTTATGGTGTCAATATGCAGTCGATCCTTCTCTTTGATGAATTCTTCCAGGCTGCCACCATTCACAAACTCCATGACATAGAAAAAGAAATCCTAGAAGATAAAACAGAGAAAAATTATAATGCATTCATTATTCACTATGTGAGTCCATATTCAACCCTTCACCTTTGTTTTCTCTCCTCTGGAGACTTTCAGTGAAAAATTTAGCAACATGTCTGTGAAGAGTCTCATTTATTGGGGTTATTTTATAGCTAAAAATAGTCACATTTACTGGGCTTGTTCTGTGATGATGAAGATGTTATGCTCCTTTTACAAGCAGCAAGAACCGAAGAACCTGCTTGGAGGACCATCAAAAACTCTTCAAGGTTACAGAACCAGTCCGGGTAACTAACATTTACCAACACAAGTGATTAGAGAGCTATAAGGGGTCGGAAAATGTCATATTCTAATTGAGTCGGACTCTTCTAAAATTCCACCAAATACATAAAAGATAAAGATACTTACCCTTGTCTGGAAAGTAGCAAATAATTGCGGGAAGAACCTGCAACCCTCCGTCGCTACCATGGCTTGGCACTCTATCAGAAGTCTATCGGGAGACCACAAAAGTTTTTTTGCCATTTTTATTGCCAGCAGCTGATCGACAGCAGGATGTGATGCCAAAAATACCTGAAGGAGAAAGAAGAATAAGATATTAGTATTGTCAATTCACGGTCAGCTCTGTATATGTAATCCTAGGCAGATGCGCCCACCTGCAGGTCCGTGATGTGCTCAGCAAGGAAGAACGATCACATGACCTGCAGATTAGACCAGTGGAAAAGGTATAATATTTTTTTTCTTACAAATACATATGTGCAGTACCTATTCACCTATTTAAATTTGAATTCTGACTAGACTACTTTAGTCATCCCTTTTTCTTTAATGGGCACCATGTGCAACCGGAAATGGTACATGCATTATATTTGGTAACACAGTGGTAGCGCCGTACCGTGAGCTGTGATGTGCTGGAGCTCACATGCATTGAGGTGCCATTTAGAATGAATGGCACCTCAATGCCCAAATGCAAATACAGTGTAACCCAGTCTTTAAAAAAGATACTTTCTCTTCATAAAGAAGCTGCTTTTCAGCTATTTGCTTGAACTCAGTTGCACACTGTTGCGCCGAGCCAACTTCAATGTGAAAACACACGTTATATGCATTTGTGAGCCGCAGTTCATTCTTAATGTAGAACTCCAGCTTAACCCTAACTGGCCTTAAAAATGCTCCCTCCCCCTCCTAACACCTATGCTGTTTAACCTGTGTAGAAAAGATGCGTATGCTTCCCTTTTTTTTAGCTCACTCTGGTCCGGTCATGTGATCCGACTCCTCTGTGTCAGCCAATAGGTAAGTATATATTTCTTTCTTACACAGCTTAGTCAGCATAGGTGTTAGGAGGGGCGAGGGGACATTATTAAGGGTACTGAGATTTAAGCTGGAGTTATACTTTAATGGCACCCAACACACCCTACTAATGCACCTATTATGCCGAATCTTGGAGAATTAGGCTGCCTATTTACATGAATGGGCTGCCTCAACATGATGCACTTCATGGCACAACTATAACTGGTGGTAAAACACTACAACTGTGTGAATCCAGCCTTGAGTTATCACGCCTCCCTTCTATACAGGATCCCTATCTATTATATGGGTATGAATAAGAACATTTGTGAATCTGATCACTTACTTTTCCAAACGCTCCCTTTCCAATAAGTTTATGATATTTGAAGCTTTCTACTGTCAAAGGGACATCAGGCAGGATCTGGCTGACTTCTAAAGTTGAAAAAAAAAGGGGGTTAGTTTATCTTCACCTACGTTTGTTTCAATTATATTTCTTGAGTTTTTCCAAATATACAATATAAAGTTAACTGAACGAGTGTATGTTGTGAAGTGACTACATACTACCCAATTATTCCTATGGGGAATTTTTCACTAAGGAACAATGAAAAGTCACCTTAGTTAGAAGGGACTCATATTAGGGGATACCAGACACCCATCAGCAGTGCTGGGTTATAGTAGATACTATATATGGTGACCATTAAGACAGTATATTATAAGTCCCCACTGGCAATAAAGGCTATAATTAGGGATATGCTATATTAACTGCTTTTCAGCCTCTAGTGTGGGGCTGGGGGGAGGAGCCTCCATCAAAAATTCCCTTTGGGGTCCTGTGTCATCTATTTAGATGTGTAATAAGTTCCCGCCAATATGAAACATCTCTAAATAATGGATCTTGTTCAGCTAACTTACATTGTTCATATTATTTACAATCCTTACGTTTTGAAGTAGTTTCTTCTTTCTCTCTGTCTTGCTCTTCATTTTCTTCCTCTCTCTCTTCGGCCTCTACAGACACCGTCTCTGTGCCGATTCCCCTGTTCATCCCATCTTTTATATTAGCCACAGACTTTGCAAGTACAGTTTCAGTCTCATCTATTGGGGTGTCTTCTGAGTCAGACTCATTGCCTGTAGCAGAAGGGATTTCAATCACAGTATCTGGGATAGACACAGATTCTGTAGGGATGCTGATCCCTATCCCTTCTTTTAGCTCAGCCACAGTCTCTACAGCTGTGCTAAACTGTTGATCTGCAGAACCATAGGTACTGTCTGAGCTTGGATCCCTCTTTGTTGTGGTTGTGGATTCAGTCCCATCTGCGGGGGTGGGCACAGTCTCCACAACATCTTTGGCATTGGCGGATTGGATCTCACTTCTTTGGTCCAACTCATGGTCCATAGTAGCACTGATCTCAATCCTGCTTTCTGGGATAGATTCAGTCTCTGTAGGGATGATGATCTCTATCCTAGCTTTTAGCTCAGTCTCCACAATGTGTGCAGGTTCGGTGTATTGGGTTGTGTCTTCTGAGTCAGTTTCCTTGCTTGTAGAAGAAAAGATCTCAATCACCGTATCTGGTACATAGGTACCATTTGAGCAGGATTCCCTCGTTGTTGTGGTTGTGGATTCAGTCCCATCTGTCGGGGTGGGCACAGTCTCCACAATGTCTTTTGCGTCGGTGGATTGGATCTCGCTTCTTCGGTCTGACTCATTGTCCGTAGTAGTGGTGATGTCAATCCCACTTCCTGGGATGATCACAGCCCCTGTATGGACACCCATATATATCGTATATATTAGCTTAGCCACAGTCTCTGCAGCCCTGGGGAAGACCCGTTCACCTGCTGGTACATAGGTAGTGTCTGAGCTGGGATCCCTCTCTGTAGTGGTTGTGGATTCAGTCTCATCTGCCGGGATGGGCACAGTCTCCACAATGTCTTTTGCGTTGGTGGAAGGGATCACATTTATTTCTGTAGAAAAAGAAAATAGATTAGCTTCTATTCATGGATTTGTTTTCCTAGACCATCAACTAGTACAGAATTAGCCAAATAAATCACAAGACTGGCTGAGCAGAATTAAAGCACAAATGTCCAGTTGCCTCTTTAAAAATCATTTTCTATTATTTTTTTTTTTTGTAAGGTGTAAGTATAGCCCAAAAAGTAGAGTAGGAAAGGGTTAAAACCAATATCAGGCTATCTTTTTCCATCTGTGTCCTGCTGAGGAAATTCCACTTCTCTTCCTGTCCGGGCCATGCAACAGGAAGTGAGAGTAAATCCCTCCAAAGTGAGAAGAAATTCCCATCTTGTGCAGTTATAACATTGTACTACTCTGGGGAGATGTTCAGGTGTTTTTTTTCTTGCACATTATGATTGCTTATACCAGTGAATTGCACGGGTAAAAGCAACCATAATTACTGAATGAAATTGATTCATTCAGTGTTTACTATTATGGTTATCTGTGATTGGCCACAGCTAATCATATAGTACAGATGGGCCGTGATTGACCCTGTATGTACCATGTGATCACTGTGACCAATCACAATAGTATACAATGGGTGGCATGGATGAACGCAATCCATTGTATACAATTGTTATGTGATCTGCTGTGATTGGTCACAGCGATCATATGATACTGGCAGTGGTTGGTACACTAATCGGCCAGATACAGAGGGCAACAAATCTCACTGGCGTGTTCCAGAAGGACATCATATGAATTTAATACTGAATGGTGAAAGTCCCACCTGGCCGATTGTCAGGTGACAGCCAGGCAGGACCTTCACCATTCCAGGTGGATGTCATAGGATGTCCTCCCAGGATGCTCCTCTGGGTTGGCGAGATCTGATACCCACTGTGTCCGACCAATCAGTATGTCGGCTGTTAAAGACCTACCCTGACCCCTAGTTCTGGTGGCAAATACAAAAAAAATATATATGGATGAAATCCCCAGAAATAATATTTTGACGGCTACTTACAGTATACAGATTTTGGATTTTTTTCTTATAATGTGAATGCAAAACAAGCTATTTCAAAGGTAAATGTACTTCTGACTGTCACTTCCCCTGTGCAGGTTTTAAATGTATAGGAAGGCTGTGATTGGTTGCTGCTAGAAGGTGTGGTCTCAGCTCTGGCACCTGCCCCCACCTCCCCCAACCCCATATGGAACAGAGTAACTCCTCATACACACTTGGCGTTTTTTACAGCGGCTGTTTTTGGCATTTTACGTTTTTTTTTCTACAGCCAGTAAACCTCCCAGCATGTTATCCTATGTGTCCGTACACACATGGACTGCAATCCGAGTTTTTTGGCAGGGATGATTTTTGGCTTGAAAAAAAACTCAAAACTAGTGGGTTTCTAGAGTTTTTCAGCTGTAAAAATGCTCTAACATTGAAAAATGCAGGAAAACGCCGCAAAGTGGCGTTTTTGGACTTTTTTGACCAAAAAAATATTTTTTTTTGCTCAAAAAAAACCAAAAAACTATATATAAAACAAACACAGGAAAACGCCGCTAATGCAAAAAGACAAATCTGAAAAACTTGTTTGTAACGTGACTTTACACAGCTAGATTTTGGATTTTTTTCTTATAATGTGAATGCAAAACAAGCTATTTGAAAGGCAGATGTACTTCCAACTGTCACTTCCCCTGTGCAGGTTTTAAATGTATAGGAAGGCTGTGATTGGTTGCTGTTGGAAGGTGTGGTCTCAGCTCTGGCACCTGCACACCTCCCCCACCTTCCTTATGGAACAGATTAATTGTAACACTTCTGCTAGTTTGGATGACACCTCACTTTCTATATCTGGGGTAATGGCCTCCAGGACACATACAGGGGTCGGGCAATAAAGATACCACAGGGCTTCTAACCCCTCAACATGCTTTCTTAACCTACAAAATACATTTGGGCTTTAGATGCACTTTAACCGCTTGAGTATGAGCCGGAAAATCTCCAGTTTGACTGACAATTACTCCGCCATGCAGCACTGAGCACAAATTAATGTTATATATTTTTTAGAGAGATATGCCTCATTTACACAGGTGGAATGGGGGTTGGTAAAAATCGGCAATTGAGCCACGATCCCCCCTCCCCCCCAACTACCAAGCTGCAAGTTAACATGGCTAACTGGAAGGAAATAATTATAGTTGCATTTGGCAGATGGTGCCATTGCCAAACACAACCCATTAAATGACACCAGGTGGGGGAGGTCAGATAGAAGAGATCACCAGCCCTGGACTGATGGGTTATAGGGTGTCTGATACTTGTGGTGCTCTGGAGAAGATGGGAGCGCTGGGGAGTTGGGTACAATGCCTCGGCCCCATAAACTCCTGCCTTTGTCTCTGATAAAGAGAATAACTTGCAGAGTATAGTCAGTGATCAGTGATTGGGTGTAATATAAGCCACTGGCCACCAATAGGAATAGGGGCTATAATTAGGGGTGTGGTCTGTAATCTGCTTTTCATTAATAGGAAGATACAATGTAACAAAAATAAAATGGATCAGCCAGCTTGTATGTTGTAGCGATCATAAATCTTACCTTCTGGATCCCTATCTGCTCTCTTCTTCTTCTTACGACGGAACAGACGACGGAAAAAAGCCCCAACCCGGCCAAAAAATGGCCGACGCTTGCCCTCAGGGGTGGGATTCTGATGGGCAGGCTGGGCAGAATCTCTGCTGGGGTCGGGCCTAATTTCCATATCTTGTCTGTTCTCTGTAGGTTCGTCTCTGTTCTCTGTAGGTTCGTCTCTGGTCTCTGTAGGTTCCTCTCTGATGATAAATGGAGAAACAAACGTATTCCTGGTAACCATGCGGTTTATCATGCGGTTCATCATGGGATTCATTTTCAAAAATATGAAGTTCTCTCTGGACACACAAGACGCACAACCTCCTCCTTCCTCCGTAGTCTATAGACTGACTGACCAGTTCAATCAATTGTTTACTCCCCTGCAGCCTGCACTGTGCACTGTGATGTCATCACCTTTCTGGGCATGCTCAGTGGATTTGCACTGTGATGTCATCACCTGGCCAGGCTGGCTAGTTGCACACTTTTCCGCAGCAAGGATTTGAACTGTCTAGGAGAGTGCTGATTGGCTGATCGGTTGCTCTGGATCGTTTGCTCAGGTCTGCCAACTGCCTGTGATCCCTGATGGACAGGGAAAGCCTCACACAGAACTGACATCAGCCTATTGATTTGGTCATCATTTCGGTATTATATAAGATAACAAAACGATTTCTTGTGGTGATATTGTCATGGGATTTTTTCTAAATGATTTTTATGCAATTTACAGACAAAAATAAAAAAACAAAATCCTATAATGATTGATAATTCTGTATTTATTTATGTTTATAAACATCACATTCCCCACAAAGAAGGGGATTTAGATGTCATTCTGTCTATGGATGTCTCTGTGGGGGATATGATTCTCCTATATATGTATTGTACATTCAGTCTGCTGTGTACTATGGGAATGACTTGTGTTGTTGCTAGGAGCTGGGAGCGGTTGCTATGGGCTCTCCATGGTGGGTTTCTAGTATTGGGTCGGTGTCTCTGTAACTTCATCTATATTCAGCACCGGGCCAATGTTCTCCATATGTGTGTGTATACTTCTGTATGATACATGATTGGATTCACACTGGATCTAAGGACTGTCAATGGTTGCTATGGGGTGTGCATTGTTATTATGGGATGTGTAGAGGTGGCTTTCTAGTAATGGGTTGATGTCTATGTAACTGTATATATTGTACAATAACAACTCAGCACTGTTACTATGAAGATATATATATATTTTATTATTTGTTTTTTTTTTCAACACCAAGGCAATGTTGTTCTTATATATGTGTATATATAGGCTTTGTATTATATATATCCACTTCCAGTCCAGACACTTTCACCCCCTTCCAGTCCAGGCCAATTTTCAGCTTTCAGTGCTATCACACTTTGAATGACAATTGCGCTGTCATGCAACACTGTACCCATATGAATTCATTAGCATTTTTTTGAGACAGATAAAGGTTAATTTTGGTGGTAATTATTCACCACTGGGATTTTTTTTTTATTTTGGTATATAAATGAAAAAGTCAAAAAATTTTGAAAAAAAAAGTGTTTTTCGTATGAAGTTTTGCAAATAAATAATATTTCATCATAAATCTTGGCCAAAATGTATTCAGTTATCTTTTTAGTGAAAATAAATAACAAAAATTAGTTTGTAACCAAAAATTATAATTGTTAAAAAAAAAGTTTACATTTTTATTTTATTTTTTTATTTTACTATTTATGTTTTGTTTTGGTTTTTTTTTACATACTGTCACCCTAGCAGTACATTGTCACCATGGTGACACTGTACTACTTGTGGGGGGTGATGAAGATTTTTTTTTTTACACTTATTGCTTTTATACCCATAAAGGCTATAAAAATAATCATTTCTCCTCTCTGGCTGCATTCTTGCAGCCATTGAGAAATGCTGTGTGAGCTATGATTGGTCACAGCTTGTCACATGGTAGAAGACTGTTGTGAGTAGCCTTGTACCATGTGATCTCTGTGATCATTCACATATTTCACACGTAGTAAGCAATGATGGCAGAAGTGACATCTTGCTTACTACTCTGCATGTGATCACTGATTGGCCAATCAGTGATCACATGATCAGGACCTCGCACAGGGGTTCCGTACGACGATCTGTGTTCTGGAGGGCACAGCGAGCACTGGATTGCGGTGCTGCGCGCTCCCAGGGAGCGTGCACAAGCAGGGGGCAGGGAAGGCGTTTATAAACAGCCACCCTGTCCTGCACTGCTCCAGTCCAGCCGTTTATATACAACGGCTGGACAGGAGGTGGATATATATATATATATATATATATATATATATATATATATATATATATATATATATATATATATATATATATTACACTGTGGACTTATATATAAACTGTATTCATCACTGGGGCAATGTAGTTGTTTGTATTGTATGTGTGTGTGTATATATATATATTACACTGTGGACTGCACCCTGTTGCTAT
Source organism: Staurois parvus (assembly GCF_062004578.1). Classification (NCBI taxonomy): domain Eukaryota; kingdom Metazoa; phylum Chordata; class Amphibia; order Anura; family Ranidae; genus Staurois; species Staurois parvus. The sequence continues at coordinate 12,088 of NW_028320494.1, read as the reverse complement.
GGACAATGAGCGGTTGCTATGGGCTCTCCATGGAAGTGTAAAGGTAGGTTTCCTAGTAATGGGTTGGGATCTCTGTGACTATATATGATGTACATTGGGGTTATGGGGTATATACTGTATGTTGTACACCGGGGGCCAGGCGGGCGCCATGTTTATGGGGGGCTCTGCTGATGTAGAGGTTGGGGCCTCCTCACTGACAGGACTGATTACAGCTGAATAGAAGATTTGGCGTTGTCATCCCTCCAGCCAGCAGGGGGAGATAGAGAGTCTGTGCTGTGGAGTGAGGGCAGACGCCCTTCTTCCTGTATCTTTTTCCCATTGTCAACTGTCAGATGACAGAGGAGAAACTGAAGCTGCCTGCAGAGGATAGGGGTGTTATCAGTGAGTACATGGGGGAAGGTGGAGACAACTCAGCTCCCTAGAGTTCTGCTGACCCCCCCTCTCTCCTCCACAGACCACCATCTCTCTTCTTCAGCCCCCAGAGCTCCCCTCTTTTCCTCAGTCCCCCCATCTCCTCTTCAGCCCCACCAGATCTCGCCTCCTTAGACTCACTCCCCCCAGACCTCCTCTCTCCTCCTCAGATACCCCTCTCCCCTCTGTCAAATATGATGGGGGATAATTTTTGCTGCACATGTGTATACCCTTTATGGCTGCTTTTGCATCTCGGGAATTGAGGTGGGGGCAATTGTGAGCCAGTAAAAACACGGCTCAGCCTCTAGTTTTTACCACCCCCGCCCCTCCAAACGGCAAGTGTAAACAAGGCCTTAGTGTTCGTTCTCATAGGCGGATGGAGGGCGGTAAAATCAAACAATTGAGACCCATTTTTCACCCCCTGACCGCCCACCTGTACAATGAAATGCAGCTGCCCAGTGCTGTACATCCGCCATGGCCTGATACTTTGCTTCACAGCCACAGCGATAATGAATTCTTACGGGGCCACCCTGTCACTGTGCAATACATACAGCTGCAACACAGTGGGCCATTGCGTTAGAAATATCTCCTCCCCACTGCCTACCAAACACCCTCTGAAAAGTGATCTGCGCTATATACACACAGCGGGTAAAGTAGATGTGAACCCAAAATCTCATGTAGTATGTTTGTCATGGGGCCGTACTGTGTACAGGTTTCTCCAGGATTTTGTTTGATTTTGTGAATCTGGAGATCCTGCCAGTAACAGCACTTCCTGCTTCAGGCTGACAACACCAAGCCAAGGGTTTTGTTGTGTAGTCAGTCCAATAAATGAATGAACCTCCTCAATACAACACATGTCCATGACGGATCAGTGTCCTGTATGCCGGGTGTAATTCTCAGTGTATGTTCTTATTCGGCATGTATGGTCTCTGCACAGTCCCACTTCTCCTGTGACCTCCACATTCCCCGTATCTGTTCTTATTTGCTCGGAGCTCTGCACTCCTTCCTGTATCTCAGTACTTCCTTTTCTGATGTCCGCTTTACACGTCTGCATGGAGTTGGCCAGGGATCTGTAGTGCTCTGTTGGCTACATGGAGGAGGTCAGTGGCGGTATTGCAATGTTACACTTCCTCCTCCCACATGCAGCCGCTATAGTGCTACAGTCTCTCATCCCCATCTATGTAGTCTGTCTGGGAAGGGAGAGGCGCTGCCATCTTGGATATGGGAAACAGGAAGCCTGCTCCCTGCTGCGCATGCATGAGCTTGTGTGGTGCTTTGCCAATGGCCTCCTGGCTGTCATGTGACATGTCACATGGTGTGATGATTGGAGAGGAGAGCAGAGATTGACCTTGGCTGTTCTTCCCTTTTTATTGGGGGGGGGGGGGGTGAAGAGAGGACTCCACTGTTTTTCTTAAAGCTGAAGTTTAATCTGCTATGTTTTGCCTTACCTGGTTCCTCCTTTCCCTGCTCATCAACATGCTATTGGAACTAAAAGAAACGTACATGTCTTCTTATTATTTCATCACTGGGTCTATGTGCTTCTTTATGCAATGCAAGCAGATCATGGCTGGTGGGAGCCATAGAACGAAAAAAAAAACCCCACAATTCCTCTTGCTGATTGGGGGGGGGGGAGTGTTCAAAGGCTCCACCTTAGGCTGGCCATACATTATACAATTATCTGGAGATTTTTGGTTTAGATTTACCAAAAACCATATAATAGGAGGACAAACCTAAACAACACTTTCAGTTGTATCCAATTAGGCGGCCCTTGTGCTACATAGTTGAAGGTAAATCTATGATCTATGGGGATGGGTTCATGGATTCCCTGTGTATCGGATCAGATGACTCCAGCTAGAAAGAGCCTTTACAACTTTTATTTGTTGCTCTAATTGGACTTTGTATAAGCGAGACATGATTTTGCCGGGGAAAAAAAAGTGTGTGTGTATATATAATATTCTTTTTTATATTATTTTTTTATAAATATATGTATTTGTAAAAAAAAAAAAAAAATGCATTGGAGCATACCATTTCATTACATGCATTTGGACCGGCAAGAAAGTTGCACACAAATGAATGATCATATTTATCAGTTAAAGCTGACTTCCAGCCTTCCCTTCAGTCTCGCACAGTTGTAGCGGCTCCTCTCCTGTATGAAATGGCTTACTCTGATTTCACTGCACACTGTGAGCTTCTGACAATGTGCATTAGAAGCTGCAGCAAGTAAGATAGGGCCCACCTCATTTCCTGGCTGGAGGACGTCCAGCATCATCTTGCACTTTCCTCCCCAGTTTGACTGTCCCTGCCCACATTGGATGTCAGTTTTTCAATCATGGGGGCTCAACATCACATCTGGGTGTTACCTAGGGTGAGTCTCTTGCAAATACAGCCTGCCTAACAATGCCGACTCCTCCAGATTGACTCCACCCATTAAGGCATTTTTATATTTGCATAAATCCGCCTTAGCCCTGCTGCAGGAAAGCAGCAGGGCTCATCTGTCAGGTGGAAGCAATCGGACAGCAGCGCTGCTGCCAATAGCTTCCATACAGCCCATAGTGCCAGCCTCTCCCCCGCCCCCGCTATATGTCCCGGGCTCCACTTGCCCATCTGAGGGCCCGAGACTGGTGCTGCGGGTGCCGCGGGATGTGCTATAGGGGAGGGAGGAGGAGAACGGACACATCCGCTCCCCTCCCCTTCTTTTCCTGATCCGGAAGTGATGTGACATAACTACTGTGTCCCGGTGCGATGTGCACTGCATTACATTCGCTGTAGCACAGTAAAGACATGACGGTTCCTTTAGACCCTCCATGTCTCAAAAAGTAGAAGCTATCACCAAAAATCATCACATAGAGAACTTTTTGTTCTGTATGTGATTTAAAAAAAAAAAGTTATTTTTTTTTTTCTTTTAATTGGAAGTTACACCCAAGCATTAAACAACCCCAATTTTTTGAAGGACCCCCACATATGTACACACGCACAAACGTAAAAGCACATACTTGGACGCCTACTCATGAAAACGTGGATTGTGATACACATGTTACATATCGCTACGCATGCCAGACTGAGAGCAATAATTCTCTCCTCCGTACAATATACTGATGACCTATAACATTGTCACCTATAGAAAATATAGGGTACTAATGTTTGTTGCCGTTTCACAAGCACGTGCAGATGTAAGGTTTGACATGTTGGATATCTGTTTACTCGCTGCAACCTCGTATTTTATATTTTACAAAAAAAATGGATATTTAATTGCTTTTTGTGCGCGAACATTAAATTAAGTGTATTTTTTACTGAAATTTTGTGTTTCCTAGACTTTTGTGATAATATTGTGTGACATAAAAAATTGGAACTACCGCTATTATATTCTCTAGGATCTCTGATTTCAGAAAATATATCATGTTTGGGGGGTTTGTGTAATCTTAGGGCCTAAAACTATTTTTTATATGTCTGCAAATGATGCAAAAACAGCTCTGGCAGCGAAAGGGATAAAGGATAAGTCCAACACGCCCCTTTCCTGACGAGCAGCCAATCGGTGCTCACTACACTGCAAGGTCTCTCTCCTCCCTGCTAGTCCCCGGGTGCGGTGCTGGAGGCAGGCAGACAGGCAGGGAGGGGAGGAGGAGATAAACAGCGCAATGTTAAAAATATTAAACATTTAAGTCTCTATAAAGCCCCTTTTGTTTTTAAAAGCCCCGGATGTCACTTCAAGCAGATTTAAATACAGTTTTGGTTAAAATGTATGTTTTTTTATCAGGACAAGTAGGTTGTCATGAGGGACAAGTAGATTGGGACACCGATTTAGTCCCTGGACAAGTAGTTTTTTCAAAAATGTCCACACCCCTGCAGCCTACTGCTTGCATCAGAACTGAAGGCTCTTGACAGGAGTACTGTGGCAGGGTGCTGTGATGTTTGCAGGAAGCTATGTACAACACCCTGCCGGCCCCTCCCACCAGCCATGATCTGTCAGCATTGCATAGCGAAGCACACGGAACCAATTATGACATCACGTTTTGTAAAATGAGGAATGCGATAATGTGCAAATGTTTCATTTAAAAAACAATAGCAAAAAAGAAGTTAAGAAAAAAAATTAAATTGAAAATTAAAGTTTAAATGCAAAACTTTAAATTTTAAAATTAAATTTAAAGCCGTAAGATTTAAATGAATTAAAAATCAGGAAAGTAAAAAAACCCAAAACTTTAGCTTGAAATTTTCAGTGTTGGATATTGGTTGCATTTATGACAATAGAGAAATATTATACAAAGTATTGAATTCTAACCTCAGTATAACTACCTCGGCCTAACTATGAGACAGTTGGTTTCAGCAAAGAGTTCCAGTTAATGTTCCGCTCCTTCCTAAGCCGGCCATACATTATACGATTTTCTTATTCAATTTCCTTTTAGATTTCCCTTTAACTATGTAGTACAAGAGCCTGCCTGATTGCATACAAAGTGAAAGTGTTTAGGTTTGCCCTTATAAATGGGAATATCCTCCTGCGCTTAGTATGGGTAAGTCCCTATCCTAACAGCTGCTAACACTCTGCCTTAACCAATAGGTAATAAAGTATCAAAACCAAAAATAGTGAAGCGCTAAAATAAATCCCTAAATACACACACAGTGCATATAATATTAAGTGAAAACCATACCTCATAAATAAATTATATCCGTGACATAAAAAATATCAATATAAAACAAAATATATAAGGAAAAACTTTTCCTTGCCCTTAAATTAATTCTTCAAATCAAACATTAAAAAAAATAAAAAATCCATGATATTGCAAATAAACAGTGATGAAAAAAAAAAAAATTATATATATAAAAAACTGTGTTAATTACCATATATATATATATATATTTGTGATTATTTCTAATAATAAATGTGACAACCTAACAGAATAAAAAATATAAAAAAATGTGAATCTCAATCAAATGTACGTGATTATTGTGAAAAAAACCATATATTAAACTATTACATAAAAAAATCACTAGAACTTGTGATATTTCAAATATGAAAAAGTGTCCATAAATGAACAAACACAGTCCATGCAGTAAGGTGAAAACGACACTCAGTGTTCTTCACTTCTAGTGCTCATAAAAAAGAAAGGGAAGAAATCCTCCAATGGCAGCAATGCCTGCTCACCTCCCCAACTCGACCCGCAAAGGGCCACAAGGCTATAACTCTCCTCCAGGAAATCGTTTGCTTCCAAGCAGCTCAGTAAGGAATCACAGGACCTCCTCTCCACCTCCTCTCAAACGTCATATAGGACACAAACAGAGCTTCCCATAGTGTAATACCATTTGTTTATTCAAGACACTCCATATAACAAACTGTTTCCACTCACATGCGTTTGGTTAAAAAAATGCAGTCCTCCTCATTCCCTGGGTGCATTCACATGTAAAGAGGGAAACCAATATGGTCGCTGTGCTCGGACATCCGTCCCCACGTGACCGGAAATGATGTGTCTCTGGGCTGGGAAAAGCGTGCCGACGCGTTGCGTCACGTGCGTCGTGACTTCATCAGTGTCTTGAATAAACAAATGGTATTACACTATGGGAAGCTCTGTTTGTGTCCTATATGACGTTTGAGAGGAGGTGGAGAGAGGAGGTCCTGTGATTCCTTACTGAGCTGCTTGGAAGCAAACGATTTCCTGGAGGAGAGTTATAGCCTTGTGGCCCTTTGCGGGTCGAGTTTGGGGAGGTGAGCAGGCATTGCTGCCATTGGAGGATTTCTTCCCTTTCTTTTTTATGAGCACTAGAAGTGAAGAACACTGAGTGTCGTTTTCACCTTACTGCATGGACTGTGTTTGTTCATTTATGGACACTTTTTCATATTTGAAATATCACAAGTTCTAGTGGGTTTTTTTTATGTAATAGTTTAATATATGGTTTTTTTCACAATAATCACGTACATTTGATTGAGATTCACATTTTTTTATATTTTTTATTCTGTTAGGTTGTCACATTTATTATTAGAAATAATCACAAATATATATATATATGGTAATTAACACAGTTTTTTATATATATAATTTTTTTTTTTTTTTTTTTTTTCTTCATCACTGTTTATTTGCAATATCATGGATTTTTTATTTTTTTTAATGTTTGATCTGAAGAATTAATTTAAGGGCAAGGAAAAGTTTTTCCTTATATATTTTGTTTTATATTGATATTTTTTATGTCACGGATATAATTTATTTATGAGGTATGGTTTTCACTTAATATTATATGCACTGTGTGTGTATTTAGGGATTTATTTTAGCGCTTCACTATTTTTGGTTTTGATAGGTTTGCCCTTATATATTATAAAGTTATGAAAGAAAATTGTACAATGTATGGCCAGCGTTAGACTCAATATTACTTTAAGCATTTTATTGCCTATTCTTTTTAGATGTTTTTAGGCCGGTCACATGATGCGCGGGGTCTTCTATGCCTTGTCTCTGGGTTGGGTGGTCCTCAGCAGTCCAGTTAGCACTGATCTGCATTATAAGGGCACCATGGTTTTGCACCAAAGCCGTTTTGTAGATAGAGGAGGGCATGACAAATTTGCTTTGCATCTAGGAGCCAGCTAAAAAAGATAGGAGTCATTTTTTTTAACCCCTTGCCTACTGGTACTTTCACCCCCTTCCTGTCCAGGCCAATTTTCAGCTTTCAGCGCTGTCACACTTTAAGCCCTGGTTCACATCTGTGCAGTCATGCAGGCTGTGATTTGCGCGGACAGGAGAGCCTATGCATTTGTATGGACTCCTGTACTCCAGGACACGCAGAGAAGAAGTCCCTGCACTACTTTAGAAATCACATCTTGCACAGGAACTGAGGTTTTCTGTACGGTTGCCATTTCCAGTGCGGGTGGCGTACCATTAGAATTAATGGCATCTGCCTGCGGGTCCCGCATTCCTCTGTGTGGGTGGTGCGGATGCAGGTATTTGTGTGGGACCCGCAACGGCACCACACACACAGATGTGAAGCGAGGGTAAACGACAGTTACGACAGTTTCACGGTCATGCAACACCGCACCCAAATTGTATGTTTATCTTTTTTTTGAGACAGATAGAGCTTTCTTTTAGTCAATTTTAATCACCAATTTAGTTTTTATTTGTTACTAAATACACGAAGGAAAGACTGAAAATACACACCCCCCCCTTTTTCTTCAAATAAGTAATTTTTCTTCACTTATGTGCGGTGATGAGGCTGCACCGACGGGGGCACCGACGGGGCACTGATGAGGCAGCACTAATGGGGCATTGATGAGGCTGCACTGATGGGGCTGCACTGATGGGGAACTGATGAGGCTGCACTGATGGGACACTGATGGGGCACTGATGGGGAACTGATGAGGCTGCACTGATGGGACACTGATGGGGCACTGATGGGGAACTGATGAGGCTGCACTGATGGGACACTGATGGGGCACTGATGAGGCTGCACTGATGTGGACACTGATAAGACTGTACTAATGGGACACTGATAGGTGGCCACACTGGCTGTCGTGCCGCCGGTTCCTGCTCTGAGGTGAGGCTGAGAGTCTCTTTGGAGCAGCAGGTGTCACTGAGAGCCGCACAGGAGACACTTCCTGCCAGCTCCCCTCCTCCTCTGACCCGCCCCTCCTACTAATGTACAGCCCCGCATGTCCCCCTAACCCGCCCTTCACATTCCTGCCTCTCTCCGCCCTCACAGCGCCGCTCCTCCCTACCCCCGGCCTCTCACAACAGTGACACCTGCAGGATGCCCGGCTATGTTACGCCTGCCTGCGCTTCATTATACTACACCACTGGGGCTGACAACAGCCTCGGGCTCCAGGCCGTATTTTAGTCGCCATGGCGACCTGGCGCCCGGGATTTGTCGAGCCCTGGACTAATGTCACCAGTTGCTGGGTAAGAGACAGTTGCGTAGGGCGGTATGCAGTATAAATAATAATAAAAACAGCATGATAATAAAAATGGAAAGAAATATCCACATTTTCAACACCCAAGTTTAAATAATCTCAGATTTGGTGAGCTATTCTTTATGGCAACATTTTTTTAATTGGATGTTAGAAATGTGGAAAATTCTTTGCATATTTATATTGTTTTTTCCTTATTGATAAATAATCAACTTTTATACCGCAATGATCTATATGTGATCCCCTGTTAAGGGGCCCTGTGCTGTGTTAGGGGTCCCTGTGTTGTGTTAGGGGCCCTGTGCTGTGTTAGGGGGCCCTGTGCTGTGTTAGGGGGCCCTGTGCTGTGTTAGGGGGCCCTGTGGTGTGTTTTGGGGGCCCTGTGTTGTGTTAGGGGGCGCTGTGTTATATTAGGGGCACTGTGTTGTATTAGTGGGTCCTGTGTTGAGTTAGGGGGTGCTGTGTTGTATTAGTGGCGTTGTGTTTTGTGTTAGGAGGCGTTTTTTTTTTTTTTTTAAGGGGTACTGTGATTTTTAAAGGGGCCCAGTGATGTGAAGGGGAACTAAGGACACCGTGGGACTTCTTTAACCACTTCAATACCGTGCACTTTTACCCCCTTCCTGTCAAGGCCAATTTTCAGGTTTCTGCGCTCTCACACTTTGAATGACAATTGCACGGTCATGCAACACTGTACCCAAACTAAAATTGTATCATTTTCTTCACACAACTAGAGCTTTCTTTTGGTGGTATCTAATCACCACTGGGGTTTTATTTTTTGCTAAATTAAGAAAAAAGGACTGAAATTTTTGGAAAAAAAACAAGTTTTTCTTTGTTTCTATTATAAAAGTTTACAAATAAATAATTGTTCTTCATAAATTTCGGCCAAGATGTATTCTGCTACATTTCTTTGGTGAAAATAACCCAAATCAGTGTTTATTATTTAGTCTGTAGGAAAGTTATAGAGTTCACAAACTATGGGATATATCTGAAAATTGATCAATCCTGAAGTACTGACAGCCAGTCTAATTTCTTGATTCCCAAAAATGTCAGAACAGTACAGATATCCCCCAAATGTCAGAACAGTACAGATATCCCCCAAATGTCAGAACAGTACAGATATCCCCCAAATGTCAGAACAGTACAGATATCCCCCAAATGTCAGAACAGTACAGATATCCCCCAAATGTCAGAACAGTACAGATATCCCCCAAATGTCAGAACAGTACAGATATCCCCCAAATGTCAGAACAGTACAGATATCCCCTAAATGTCAGAACAGTACAGATATCCTCCAAATTACCCCTTTTTGCAAAGTAGACAGTGTGACATATTTCATAAAGAGGCATGGCAAATTTTTTGAATTTGTAATTTTTTTGTCATAATCTTTTAGAAAATGAGGAAATGAAAAATATTATTTTCATATTGTCACCAGTGCAGTACAGCGTCAGCATATAACTGGTGTGGCGGTGATCAGGGACACTGACTGGTGACAGTATGGAAAAAAACAATTTTTTTTTTAATTTTCAGCATTTTTCTCTTAAGATTTTTTTTTCCATATTGCACTATGACTAAAGTAGTATAGTGTTACCATAGTAACATTGTACTACTTTGGGGAAGTGAGCAGTATTTTTTTCACACAATTTGATTGCTTATAGCAAAGCATTTCTTTGCTATAAACAAGTATTTAATTGAATGAAATCGATTCATTCAGGTTTTTTTTTTGTTTTGATTAGCTGTGATTGGCCATGGCTAATCACATGACACAAATGGGCTGTGATTGGCCCAGCATATGCATGTGATCGCTGTGACCATTCACAGCTAGACACAGTTGTATACCAGTTGTATACCATGGATGGCTTGAAAGGAAGCCATCCATTGTATACAACTGTCATGTGACCAGCTGTGATTGGTCACAGCAGGTCACATGGTATTGGCAACGGGGCCGGTACACAGATCTGTCATCGGCCGTGTCTGAGGTACACGGCCGGTGACAGATCTCGCCACACCGTGCCCCTGCGGGCACACGCAAAGCACGATCTGGGAAGGACATCATATGACCATAGGCCGGGTGGCAAATGATTAAACAGGGGACTACAGTGTGAAAGGTACACTAGAGATGATCATATACCGGGGAACTGTGATGTGTTATATCGCTAACGAGATTCGGATCTCTGCTGGAAGGAAATTTTGCTGACCAGACCTCCGTAAATTTTCATTCAAGACCCCTGCTATATACTGTCAATGTACTAATGACACTGGCTGGGTAGGGGTTATCATCTCGAGTAATCAAGGGGTTAAATTTAAAATCTTAAAAATGTAAAAAATTTAAAATCTCTTTGTTTCTTCTCCCTGAAACAGAGAGATTGTTCCCTCTGTACAGAGCCCTGTGTTGACTGCCAACACAGGGCTCTGGGCTGTGATTGGACACAGCCGATCAACAGGTCCTGGCTATGAATCATTGGCCGGGACCTGTTGACAAACTCCCACGGAGTCAGCAGGCAGGGGTGCGTACCTGGAAGAGGCCAGCGATGCACAGGTATATCACTGAGCCTGTACGGGCCACCCGTCTGCAGTACACTTGTGGGCACGCGGTCCTGAAATGGTTCTACAATTGAAAGCCAGTCGAGGTAACTAGAATTGTCACCAATAACACTGAATGTTGTGCTTTTCCCATAGTTCACATTGTCCTCCATCAGAGCTATAGCGACATCTGCTGGCTGAGAGCAAGTGTTACACATTACCAACACAACCCAACAGGTTTGCAGTTGCATTCACCGGTCATTTTAACCACTTGCCCTCCTGAGGATTTACCCCCTTTTCTGACCAGGCCATTTTTTGCGATACGGTGCTGCGTTATTTTATCTGACAATTGCACGGTCATGCAACGCAGCACTCTAATAAAATCTTTGGGGTTTTTTCCCACAAATAGAGCTTTCTTTCGGTGGTATTTGATCTCCTGTGCGGTTTTTTTATTTTTTGCGCTATAAACAAAAAAAGACTGACAACTTAAAAAAAAAACTATGTCTTTGCTGAAAAAAAAAATTCCAATAGGTGTAAATTAGTTGGTTTACGTGAAAGATATAGCGTCTACGAATGGCGGTATATATACTGGAATTTTTTTTTTTTTATATAATAGTAATGGCAGCCATCAGTGACTTATGGCGGGACTGCAAGACTGGTGCGGGCATTCTGACACTGGGTGAGAAATGACTAACTGCCACTGACATCCCAATGACACCAATACAGTGATCAGTGCTAATAAAAAGCACTGATACTGTACTAATGACACTGGATAGGAAGGGATTAACATTGGGAGTGGTCAAAGGGTTAACTGTGTGCTGTGCTGTGTTTTACAACATGTACTGTTTGTGTTTTACTAGAGAAACATGCTGCTGTGTATTTCTCTGCTGTCCATGTTACTGCTGGCAGGAGAGAGTCCTGTGTTGTTTACATACAGACCTCTCCCCTGTCAGTGATACTCGGCTATCGCCGGGTGCCAGGAGAGAATCTCCAGCATATTTTTTTTTTAAAGCAATGCCGGTTTGTTAGTGCGCTCTTTTGACCAATTCTCAACGAGGGGCAGGTTTGTGACGGAAGCGTCGGTGACCATGTTATGCTGCTGCTGGCTGCATGTCAGAGGCTCCTGATCACCTGCTAATTTTACACATCAGTCTTGCTGGGCATCATTCAACCAGGAAGATTGAGGACACCTTGTGGGGGAGAAGTGGTACTGCAGGGGATGGAGGTGAGTATTGCAGCCAGAGATTCATTTTTGGTTTTCCAAGCTACTGGGCCTCCGATTTG
>NW_028320493.1:0-59468 GCF_062004578.1 Staurois parvus | reverse complement strand
CTCCCCCTCCCTCTCCCCCTCCCTCTCCCCTTCTCCCTCTCCCCCCCTCTCCCCCTCCCTCTCTCCCACTCTCCCTCCCTCTCCCCTTCTCCCTCTCCCTCCCCCTCCCCCTTTCTCCCCCTCTCTCCCTCTCTATCATTCTATATATCTATCTTCTGTCTGTCTGTCTTTATTCTATCTGTCTATCTTCATTCCCTCTCTCCCTCCCCCCTCTCTCCCTCCCCCCCTCTCTCCCTCCCCCCTCTCTCCCTCTCAACCTCTCTCCCCCCTCTCTCCCTCCCCCCTCTCTCCCTCTTAACCTCTCCCTCCCTCCCTCCCTCTCTCTCCCTCCCCCCTCTCCCCCTCCCTCTCTCCCCCTCTCTATCATTCTATATATCTATCTTCTGTCTGTCTGTCTTTATTCTATCTGTCTATCTTCATTCCCTCTCTCTCCCCCTCTCTCCCCCCCCTCTCTCCCTCCCCCCTCTCTCCCTCTCAACCTCTCTCCCTCCCCCCTCTCTTTCTCTCAACCTCTCTCCCCCCCCCTCTCTCCCTCCCCCCTCTCTCCCTCTTAACCTCTCCCTCTCCCCCCCCCTCCCTCTCCCTCTCTCCCCCTCTCTATCATTCTATATATCTATCTTCTGTCTGTCTGTCTGTCTTTATTCTATCTGTCTATCTTCATTCCCTCTCTCTCCCCCCTCTCTCCCTCCCCCCTCTCTCCCTCCCCCCCTCTCTCCCTCCCCCCTCTCTCCCTCTTAACCTCTCCCTCCCTCCCTCTCTCTCCCTCCCCCCCTCTCCCTCTCTCCCCCCCTCCCTCTCCCTCTCTCCCCCTCTCTATCATTCTATATATCTATCTTCTGTCTGTCTGTCTTTATTCTATCTGTCTATCTTCATTCCCTCTCTCCCTCTCTCATCTATCTACAGTCATAGCCAAAAACATTGGCACCCCTGCATTTCTATCAGATAATGCACCTCTTCACGCAGAAAATTGTTGCAATTACAAATGTTTCAGCATTCTCCTGTTTATTTCTTTTGTTTGTATTGTTAGGACACAAAAAACTGGAGAAACCAAAAGCCAAACCTGACACATTCCACGCAATACCACAAAAATGGACCGGACAAAATGATTGGCACTTCCTCAAAATCTTAAGAACTAATTGCATTCAAAGTCTGTAATTTGTCATTAATCTCCCCTGTATCAATGACCAGGTGCTGACAATATAGAAATCACACCGGCAACCCATTAAATTGGGGAAAAATTGAGTCAACCCTTCTGTTGTGTGTCTCCGTCCATCTGTCTATCCCTCACACCAGCTTGTTATTTTTCTAACCCATCTAGGCAGTACAATTCTAGACTAGCGCCATATAGACCTTCTCTAGATGTGATTTATGGTGTTGGCTAACATTTCAGGGTATTATTGGCAGCAGTGCGGTGACTGGACAGGTCATAGATGGAGATGTTCAGCTCACTCCCCATGGAGGGCTCACAAATAGTGTCTATTGGCTTCTCCTAGCCGTGGTCTTTAAATAACTATTGTAGAAGCCGGTGGTGATGCCACCCAAGAAGGTCTCCACACTGTTCCCAAAATACACCAGACCTCCAGGAAGACTATGGTCATCTTCAGGGTCAGCAGAAGAACCAGCTGAATACTGTAGCCAGCCTCAGCAATGTGAAAACCAGTGGGTCAAAAATAAAATAAACTGAATGTGTGGATTGTACTTTTTTATATAGTACCAATAGTTTTCATTTGAGTAGGAAAAAGGCCATCCAGACCTCCACCAGAAGCATCGTCATCGTCTCCTGGGGGGATGGAAATCATTCTTCCTTTTGGTCCAAATTTCTGGGATATAAGTCTAGGTTTACACCTATGCAGGTTGCATTTTGCATTTTTGCACTTGTGTTTTTGACATGTTTTTGCCATTTTTTTTTTTAAGCGTTTTGCAATTTTTTTTGCATTTTTTTTTAATTTTTCTTGTTGCTAGGCAGATTTTAAACACAAAACACATAAAAACAGCATAAAAAATGCAGCAAAAAATGCAATACATGCTTTTCTGCAGCATTCCCATTGAAGTCTATAGAACCAAAAGCGTTTTGCATTCAAAAAAGTCCTTGACTCTTTGCAGTGGGTGAAAACACAGAGATGTGAACCTGTCCCATAGGAAATCATGTTAAATGGACTGCTGTTCGTTTATGCAAAATGCTGAAGAAAAACACTTAGGAGTGAACCTAGGGTAAGGCTCCATTCACATCTGAGCATAAAGTTTTTGTGCGATTTTTCACAGTACATTTAACCATGAATCTTGCACATTTTTTTTGCGCTTTTTAAACAGCACTTTTAACCATTTTTGAGCTTTGGCATTTTTTTATTAGCCAATAGAAAAAAATATCACCTATTTCATCATTTGTTGCTAGGTTTTTTGTTTTTTAGTTTTTCCATCAGCTTTTAGTTATTATTATTATTATTCATTTATTATTTGTTTTTTTGTTAGGGTAAGGGGTTAGAGTTAAGGTTAGGTTAGAATTTGGGTTGGCGTTAGGGTTTTATTTATTATTTCTTTTTATTTCTTTTGTTTATAGTATTTTATTTATTTTCTTTTTTCTTTTTTTTCTATTTGTTTTTTTGTTGGGGTGATAATATTATTATTATTTTTATTATTATTATTAGAATAAATAAATGTAAAATAAATACACAAATATCTTAAAATAATCATAAATAAATACTTGTAATAATAAATTATTAACCCATAACCTTAACCCCCCAAAGCCTAAAAAAGTAGCTTTGTGCTACAAAAAGCTCAGGTGTGAATGCAGCCTAAAAGCAGAGCGTGCATTAAATGGCAAGATACGCGTTTTAGTGCCCGGTCATACTGGTGCAATTTGAGAATTGAAATCGCATCTAATGAATGTCAGTGCCTTAACATGTGCCTCGTGATTTCTAAAGCAGTTCTTGCATGACTTTTTCTGCAGTTTATTGCAGTTTCACAAACATAGAATATAATGCAAATTGCAAGAAATTGTTGCAAATCTTCACAAGTCGCAATAAAGTCTTCAGAAATCGCACCTGAAATTGTGCTGAAATCACACACAAATCACAGTGGTGTAATTGCTGACATAGACACCAGCCCCACCTTGAAAAATTACCAAAATAAGCCAGAAAAAAATATACCTGGAGAGAAAACCTAAAAAAAATACCGATGTTGTTCAGGCAAGATCCTTGAAATGCAGAGAATCCCAAATCTCCTGAGTTGTTCCTATGATGTTCCTACTGGAGCACCTGCTTGCGACATTTGAGATCCTCAGTGTTCTCATGATCTCACCTGTGATGTCACCCATGCCTATGCGCCAAGAAGAAAAATATTATTTTATACATGTTTTTTGTAAATTTTTTGTGTTTTTTTCCAGTGGGAGGGAATAGTATTGCAATGTTCTGTGCTATTGTATTCTGACAGAAGGGACTGGAGCCATTGGGCCCCAAGATGGCTGGAAGGGAGCCCGCTGCAGAACATGTGAAATGGTCCCACTGTAGGCCATAATAAAGGGCCTCACAATGGGAGTAAAGGGCCCCAGGCTCAGAAGGAAGGGCCCCAGGACCAGAGGAGAGGGTTCACCAGGGGCCCTTCATGTTTTCTTGCACTGGGTAGGTTTAACATTACCTACTGTACCCAAACCCAAAAACGTTTTGGTGTTGAATTTACTTCAAGAACACAGTTGTCCTACTAAAAGCCCCTTTGCAGCTCACAAGTCACCACCAACAAAATTGCACAGCCTCCTTCTATCATCAAGGTACCCAGTTAAACTGGTTTGACCAGGCCAGGTTTAATGAGTCAGCCTTGAACTAAAAAAAAAAAAAAAAAAAAAAAAAGAGTATTGGCATGCAGGACTGAATGGTGTCCATCTTCACAAAGAGATCGTATCAGATGAATATTTATTAAAAGAAGGTGAAAAGCAGGACCTTCCAGTCATGAGGCCACAAGCCTGTACATGCCTAATCTGTCCCTGAATGTCTTGGGTTCAGAGGGCACGGCTTCAGGCGGTTTGTGGGATAATTAAGTCCTTTTGTCCTAAAAAAGAGACCTTCAAGAAGCTAAGATGGCCTCAGGGGGTTTGAATACATTACAAAAAAAATATTTTTTGAGTGAGTTTATTGAATAAATCATCACTAGAACATCTACTGTTTGGATGGATGGACAGTGAAGCAGATGTCTGACCTCTTTTTAGAAACATGGGTAGGAATGACAGTTTGGATACTTGCTCCCTATGTATGTGTCAAGGACAGTACAGTTGGGCTTTAGATGTGTGGTTCTCCAGCAAGAAGAAATGAAGGTTCTGATACGTGTCCATTATGTCCATATCAGGGACACAGGACAGGCAGGCAAGGGACCAGAGACCTTACTCCAGCACAGGTGATTCTCCAGAGAATGAAGGTCCTTATTCTTGCCCTTCATGCTCATATCAGGGACACAGGATAGGCAATCTATAGGTTTCAGACCTTACCCCACCATTAGTGGTTCTCTGACAGGAAGGAATGAAAGTTTTTATACAGGTCCTCTATGTCCATTACAGGGACATGGGATAGGCAGTCTATTGGCCTGAGACCTTTCCCAACATAAGCGATTCCCTGACAAGGAATTAAAGTTTTTATACTAGTCCCCTCATGTCCGTATCAGGAACACAGGATAGGCAGTCAACTGGCTTAGGACCTTACCCCAGCATGGGTGGTTCTACGGCAAGGATTGAAAGTTCTTATGCTTGCACTCTTTGTGTTAGGTACACCAGACTAGCAGTCAATAGCTCAAAGACCTTACTCAGCACAGGTGGGTCTCTGGCAAGAAGGAATGAAGGTTCTTATACTTGCCCTCTACGTCTGTATTGGGAACACAGGGCTAGTGATCAATGGCCCAGAGACCTTACTCCAACACAAATGGTCCTCTGGCAAGAAGGAATGAAGGTTCTTATACTTGCCCTCTACGTCTGTAATGGGGACACAAAACCAGCAGTCAATAGCTCTAACACCTTACTCAGCACAGATGGGTCTCTAGCAAGAAGGAATGAAAGTTCTTATACTTGCCTTTACGTCTGTATTGTGGACACAGGACCGGTGATCAATGGCCCAGAGACCTTACTCCAAAACAAATGGTTCTCTGGCAAGAAGGAATAAAGGTTCTTATACTTGCTGTCTATGTCTATGTTCAGGGAAACAGGACAGGTAGCCTATAGGCTTGAGATCTTCTTCCAGAATGGGTGGTTCTTTGGCAAAAAGAAATGAAGGTTCACGTACTTGCCTCTTACATGGCAAGTACATGTGTTATATGGACAAAGGAGGGACAGTCAATTGGCTTAAGTCCTTGCTCCAGCACAAGTGATTCTCCAGCAAGAAGGATTGAAGGTTCTTATACTTGCCCTCTTTTGCCTGTATCAGGGACACAAAATAGGTTGATGAGTTAGAGACCTTATTGTACTGTAGGACAAGGAATTCTCTGGCAAGAAGGAATGAAGGTTCTTATAACTTGCCCCCACATCCATTTTATAGACACAAGACAGGTAATCCATTGACCTGAGATCTTACTCTAGAGCAAGTGGTTCTCTGGTAAGAAGTATTAAAGGTTCTTATACTTGGCTCCCCCCCCCCCCCCATGTCAGGGACAAAATACAGGCAGTCTGTGACTAAGACTTTACATCCTTACTAGCTCCCCAGAAGTTCTTGTTAGTGAATCTCAGAATTTAAGACATTGCTTGAAAGAGTAGCAAAACATCTTCAACATTGAAGTACAAGAGCAAGTATAAGTCTGCTACTATCTAATTGCAAATTTGAAGGCATCACCCAATGTCACAATATGCTTTAAGAAGAGTTCCACTCGTTTTGACATGTTCCTGTGATGGCAATGCCCACCCACAGTACCGTCGGAAATTGAAGTGTTTTTTTATTTCTAAATACTGTTTTTAATGTAGGCAAGCAAAACCTTTGGTCTAGGCCGCCTAGGTGACATTGTCATTAGGCGATTCCCAAGGACTCCAGATATCGGTGTCCAGTATCCCAGGAGTCTTTAGGAAGCCTAATAGCTGAAATTGTGATTGGCAGGTTGCCATAGCAAAGGAGTGGAAACTTCTGCTGGCGCCGCTATTGCTTTGGCAAGCTGTAATTAATAAAGTGCGCCGCACACACTTTGGATATATGTCGGCGCTCCTGCCTGAGACAGTGGTGTTCAGTTTGCTATACTGCAACATATCTCCATGAAAAACTTTGGCATGCTGTGGATTTTAGTAAATTGCATTGTCTTGTAAAGATCAAATGTGGGTTCCAATGTAAGAAAAAGGGCGCATTCTCCTTGTGCATTACCGTGATAAAAATGGATTTAATAAAAAATAGACGAATACTCACAAACCAAGGGTCTTGAAAACAGACAAAGAGCCAATGGTGGCAGTCCCAGGCAATAGAGGTGCTATGAGAGTATTCTAATGCATTTCGGGAGTCAAACTCCCTTCCTCAGAGCTGGTTGTGAGTATTCATTTGTCTCTTTTTTTAATAAATCTATTTTTATCACGGTAATGCACGAGGAGAGTGCGCCCTTTGTGTTCTCTTTTATTAGCATTAGCATCAAGATTCCCTGAGGTTCTACAATAGAGTACACTAACGCATTTCGGGAGTCGAAATCCTTTCGTCAGCTCTGAGGAAGGGAGGTCGACTTGGTAATGCATGTGGAGAGTATGCCCTTTGTGTTCTTTTATTAGAATCAAGATTCCCTGAGGTCCTACAACACAGTACGCATTCCAGGAGTCGAACAACTTTCCTCAGCTCTGAGGAAGGGAGTTTGACTCCCGAAATGTGTTAGCATACTCTGTCATAGGACCTCTATTGCCTGGGACTGCCACCTTTGGCTCTTTGTCTGTTCACATGACCCTTGGTTTGTGAGTATTCATTTGCCTTTTTTTTAATAAATCAATTTTTACCACGGTAATTGCTCGAGGAGAGTGCGCCCTTTGTGTTCTTTTTTATTAGCATCAAAATTCCCCGAGGTCCTACAACAGAGTACTCTAATGCATTTCAGGAGTCGAACTCCTTTTGTCAGCTCTGAGGAAGAGAGGTCGACTTGGTAATGCACGAGGAGAGTGCGCCCTTTGTGTTCTTTATCAGCATCAAGACTCCCCGAGGTCCTACAACAGAGTATGCTAACGTGTTTCAGGAGTCTAACGCCTTTTGTCAGCTCTGAGGAAGGGAGTTTGACTCCCGAAACATGTTAGTAAACTCTGTCATAGGACCACTATTGCCTGGGACTGTCACCTTTGGCTCTTTGTCTGTTCACATGACCCTTGGTTTGTGAGTATTCATTTGTCTATTTTTTAATCCATTTTTATCATGGTAATAGCACGAGGAGAGTGCGCCCTTTGTGTTCTCTTTTATTAGCATCAAGATCCCCGATCTTTTAGAGGGCTGCACCCCAGCGAGTCACAGATATCGTGTTCCTGTGGTACATGAAGACCAGAGCACCGGCTTTGCTTTTTCTTTATGTGGGTTCCAATGTATTGATTCTCTTGCATATGCTTGTGTAGAAGGATATCCGAAACGCATCAAGCCTACATGTGAATTATATCAGAATCTGTGTATGTTGTGAACCATTAGGCCAAGTCCTTTTAAATGTATATTGTACTGTTTTAAATATGGTTTAATAAAGATATATTTTTTATACTACTCAGTTTTTGTTTTTATATGTCCACCTAATGTCCATGACTACTTATGATGTTTATGTGACCGTTAAAGTGATGGGTAGCACAGTGGCTAAATAGTTAGCACTTCCAGCTGGCAGTACTAGGACCGTTGGTTCAAATCCCAACTACGGCACCACCTGCCTGGAGTTTGCATGTTCTCCCTGTGCCTACGTGGGTTTCCTCCGGGTACTCCGGTTTCCTCCTACACTCCAGACATGCTGGTAGGTTAACTGGCTCCTGTCTAAATTGGCCCTAGTATGTATGTATGAATGTGAGTTAGGGACCTTAGACTGTACGCCCCTTGAGGGTTAGGGACTGATGTGAATGTAATATACATGTAAAGCGCTGTGTAAATTGATGGCGCTATATAAGTACCTGAAATAATATTAATAAAAAGCATTCGCTTATCGTTTACCTACAGGTAAGGCTTGCCTGTAGGTACTGTAAATATCTTCTAAACGTGCACCGCATACCCGTGCCATTCCATTAGAGCCCCGTGTCCTAAACAACGACTCCCGTGCATGCGCGGGAATGACGTCATCGCAGCTCGTCCATTCAATGGACTGGAGTCCGTGAACCCGAAAGGAAGACCGGGTGATGATAGAAGACCTGTCAGCTGGAGGGCTTTGTTCTAAGGCAGGGGTGTCAAACTGGCGGGACTCCAGCTGTTGCGAAACTACAAGTCCCATGATACCTCTGCCTTTGGGAGTCATGCTTGTAACTATCAGTCTTGCAATGCCTCATGGGACTTGTAGTTTGGCAACAGCTGGAGGTCCACCAGTTTGACACCCATGCTCTAGACCACAGGTGTCAAACTGGCGGCCCTCCAGCTGTTGAGAAACTACAAGTCCCATGATACCTCTGCCTTCCGGAGTCATGCTTGTAACTGTCAATCTTGCAATGCCTCATGGGACTTGTAGTCTGGCAACAGCTGGAGGGCCACCAGTTTGACACCCATGCTCTAGACCATGGCTGTCAAACTGGCGTCCCCCCAGCTGTTGAGAAACTACAAATCCCATCATGCCTTTGCCTTTGGGAGTCATGCTTGTAACTATCAATCTTGCAATGCCTCATGGGACTTGTAGTTTGGCAGCAGCTGGACACCCGTGTTCTAAGGCAAGGTTCAAGGGAGTCAATGTTGATGGCACAAGGCCCTGAAGGAGTGGCACGGGTACGCCGTTTCCTCAGAGCACATGCGCCGGTGACACTGATGGCTTCACATTGCCTTGCAGGATGAAAAGGTTTTTTTTTTCCCCCCTGAGTTTACTACCGCTTTAATGTATAATGCGACATGTCAGGAATGTATTCACGCAGACTTGTAAAGTTAATGAGATGTCCACTTTAACCCCCTACAAGGTCTCAATGCTTGCTTTAATCATGCCATGAGGTCACCGCAGTCTTTTCTTTTATGTGACTTTATTAAATAAGAGACAGAGGAACCTGTAGAGATCTGTAGGGGTCTGGGGGCTTTGCATAATCCCACCTGCAGAAATCTACTGAGAAATACTGGGATTCTGGCTGGGCGGGGGTTGGGGGGGGGGGAGCCTGAACATTGTCCTGGGATCTGAGGAGTTTCACACACAACACACCCAGTTTCTGGCAGACACAGCAGGAGTGACAATCAGATGATCAATAGGACAGTCAGGAGTCACAATATGAATCTGAAATGTCTCAAATGGCTGTTTTTTTAAAAGTCAGCAGCTTGGGCACTTCTTTTAGGATACCCCTTTCCTGTCCGAACACTGACAACAGACACCACAGCTGACCATACAAGACTAGACAACACCAGTCTGTCTGAACATGGAACTCCACACCAGCAAACAGTCCCATCAGGAGGGAGGGCTGCTGGAGGCACCCCCCACACTAAGCTAATACACATAAACACATACATCCCATATTAGTTTGCTCCCAACCAAGCCACACAATAGAACAATGGGATGCAACCACATGGCATTAAACAGTCAACAACCCCCCCACCCCAATATTAGAACAGATCACCATGTACCCCTAACAGGCACAGGGTGACTAAACCATAATAGGGATATGGGGAGCCGAGACAGGGGTCTCCCCACCTCTCCAAAGTGAGCTGTGTTCCATGGGCCCCCCAACCAAAGCGTCTCCCGTCACAGAGAAAAAATAGGTACACAGGATTTTATTTTTATCATGCATCAGACAGAAACCCGAAGGTGTGGTTTTTATTATTTTTATATTATTATTATTATACAGGATTCATATAGCACCAACAATTTTTGCAGCACTTTAGCCATAGACCAGGGGCGGACTGACAACTCATGTGGCCCCCGGGCAATAGGGGATCATGGGGCCCCTGTGTCCTTGCCCAAAGTCAAAAAAGCCTATGAAAAAGGTACCAGGGGCATCTCATGGGGCCCCCTACTGACCCTGGGTCCTCGGGCAGTGCCCGAGTTTCCAAATGGTCAGTCTGCCCCTGCCATAGACTGTGTATGTACAGACTCTAAGCACCTTTGCAGTGACTGATTCCATGCATAATGTTAGTGCTATATAAACAAATTAATGGATCAATAAAAAAAAAACAGCAGCCTCTACTTGTCCTGATAAAAAGTGTTGGAGTTTTTCCAGTAAGTGTGAGAATCGGCTCCTCTCCCCTGATTTACTTAGCATAATTCAATTGGTCCTGTCACTTTACACACCTTCCTGGTGACTGAAAGAAATACACAGCTGTAGCAGGCTGTGAAACTCGCAGTGTCCCAGAAAACAGATGAGGTTTCATTGCAAACAGTCCTGGGTAAGGCTGCCCTCGGGGTGTGAGGTTTATAGGAGAGAACGCCAGACGCGCGCTATGATTTTATTGGGACTTCTGTACTTCATACCATCCGCCATTCAGTTCCACGATGGCTGCTGAGCAGCCACCCCTGAATGAGCCCATTCACCTGTCTGGGATAGATTATTATTATTATTATTATTATTATACAGTATTTATAAAGCGCCAATAGTTCACTCAGCGCTGTACATTACAAAGGGGGACATTGTAAACTAATGCTGGCCACACTCTATTAGAGGATTGGATACAGCCGCCATCCAGTCGGCAATTTTCCAACTGACTCATTTTCATTTTCAGTCGAAGTATGTTGGGTGCGTGGGGGCTGATATGTCCACTCTGATATTCCAGGAAGGGGGGGGGGGGTTCACTCAAGAGTAGTGTTTTCCAGTGAGTTCAGTGCAGCCATGAAATACTGTTTTAAGACTTGTTGACCCACTTTTTTTCTGAAAGGAAATGAAATGTTGAATGAAATGGTTGCCCTCACAGGGGTTTCCACCATCACTTCAAACACAAAGAAAATGACATCAAGCCTATTGGCTTCCTTTTGCACCACTGGTACCCAGGCCTCAAGCGTAAGGTTTTGGATTTGTCCCTCAGACCATCTTTCATCACCATTGTGTTCACATGCAACACTGCACCTCTCTCTCAGCTCTCTCGGCCATTTCTCTTGCAGCCCTCTACTGCTCCAGCCCATGCCCTGTCCTGGGGGTATGGTACCTCCTGGGTCACTATTTTCTTATTATAACAGTTGTGCACACTGAGCACACTGAGCCTGAGTGGGGGGAGGGAGCGCTAAGACGCATCTACCCTGTGTGCCTTTGGGGATGGACCATTAGCAATGGGGGTTAGTAGAAGGTCCATGTGGAGGTGGTGTCCAAGTCCATCTATAGTGGGGGGCTTATAGTAGTATGGACTTGTCCGAGGAGGCAACCGGCTGTAAGAGCTTGTAGATACTCCTAATGCAGGTAGAGAAGAGAGACAGCTGCGCCACTCTAAGTGTAGACGGTTAAAATCAGGCAGATTTCATGGTAAAATTGCAGTCACATAGGTAGGTAACAGGTTAGGCATGTCAAGTAATGGAGATCCAGTGGGAGCATCAGGTCCTGGACTGGGTTTCCAAGATGGCGCACGTTCAGAGCATGCTCACTCCTTCGCCGGAGCCTGCTGGTCTCTGGTAAGACCTGGACCCTGGGTTAGAGGCTTCTTTCCTCCCAGGACACTTTGAAGCCTCTGGCCTCCAGAACCCAATCCGGGAATTACAAAACCAAAACCCCAAATTTCTCAGTCCATAATAACCATTCTGGAGCGCATCAAGCTTCACACTTGTGAACATTAGAGAAGAAAGAGGGTGCACCGACCTAGTGCCTTATCCAAGAGATTTTAATATAAAAAACAACTCACAAACATAAAAGTAAAACTCGCTCATCATGGCATTCATCCATGGTCAATGTGGATCATTTCCAGAGCACAGGGGGGCCACTCAGGGGTCCCTGAAGGCTGATGTGTTTTGAAGGAAGAAGGCTATTCCTATTACAAACTACAGTACGTATTACTAACAAGTAAGCACAAAAGTAAACACCAAGTAAAACACCAGTAAAAAGCGATCACACAAAAAGTGAAACACACTAGAACATGCACAGAGTATACACATGGTCCTCTTCTGAAGAGAAAGAACCCTGGCCTTGATTCCTCTAAGGTGCAAGGCTCCACACAGGGACTGGGGTATTCATGGTCCACCCAGCCAAAACCAGGCTGATCCCTTTTTTTAGGAGTCCTGTCGAACCAAAGCCTTCTCAAGTACTAGGTGGAGACCCCCCAAAGGGAAACCCCCATGGCAGGGGGAGAACCTGAAAAAAAGGCCACGTGTCCTCCCTCCAAGACTTTCAGGGCAAGTCTGAGGACCTACACCCTACTAGTCGGGGTGATACATTTTTTTGGTGCAGTGGTGCACACAAACAAAAATACAGTGTACAAAAAAAGTACACTTAAGGATGCGTTTCGTCTCCACCCCCGGAAGGAGTAGGACCTTACCATAACCCCCCGCCCCCAGGGCACAAGGCTCATTACAGAGGCAAGGATCAACTTTGTCCACCTATCAGAGAGGCCTGGTGGACCCCTCTGCTCATGGTCAGCCGAAGTCAACCAATGAGCTGTAGGTGAGGGGATCTCCCGAGGAGAGACTCCCCCCCCCTCGATTCAGGATTCAAGGTAGACTTGAGGACCAAACCTCCATAGTGCCCAGAGTCAGGGTTAATAAGTGCCAAAGTATACATGCAAAAGAACAACAACTTAATACTAATATGTAAAAGCTTTTGTCAGCCAATTTGCTAATTTGGTAATTAGCTCATGGTGTATTATTTACCATTTTGGTTGACTTGTGTGGTGTCATCTACTTTACAGGGAAAACAAAAACTTTGTCCGCTATTGAGAACCCATCACACCTTTCTCTGCACATCTGAAAAGCAGCTGGTTACAAAAAGGAAACCTTAGCAAAACTGCTTGTTAAATGGCCCCATAATGAAAGAAAAAGGAGAGAGCAATGAGACAAAAGCTGATGTATGTAAATAGAACACAAGTTGGCCATTGAAGGAGTGACCTGACTGTCCCCCTTCCCCACCACCACCACCAGCACCATCACCACCAACAACAACCATATAGTATCTCCACCCTCCCTTCTTTGTTGTCCTCCAGGAATGCCATACAATTGTGTCTTGGCCTGATTGCAACCTCTTTTGGCGGGCTGTCACTCAGGGAAATGGAGGCTTAATTAATGATGGATAAGGTTTGCCCTCTCAGGACAATGCAGTCTGGAACAATAAAATAATTAGGTGTTGGTTTCTGCAGCCGCAACAATAGAAAGGGGTTTTGGATGTGGGGGATAGTTTCATTAGAGCAGAGGGATCAATCTTCCCAAACACAACCTCATCCAGACACTGTTGTGATAGAACACACTTGAGTCATTAAGAAGATTTTTTTGTCCATCACCTGAGAGGTAAAGTAAATACCAAGATTATGGAGGCCATGATGAGGGTCATCATCTACAGGTTCAAATCATCTTGGACTAGTAATTACACATGTCTATAAAGACATCAGTGCACTTAAAATTACCCTGTGACCAATTCAGAAAATCAAAGGTAAAAGCAGAGAACTGCCAAGTACTTACTAGCTGTATTTTGGCTTCCAAACTGGCCAACACATTTGACTACTTCAGAATAGTCAAATGTCTAGAGCAGCCTTCTCCATGCACATCATAGTCCTCCCCTCTTCTGTAAGGGTCTTATTACTTTTGCCTAGGTCCAGGGCCAACATCGATGGGTAGAGGTGGTGGGCTGGGACCAGTGGAGCTCCTCATCTTTTCTTTTAAATAAGTAACAAGTGACAGATATGGTCTTTTGGTGGTCAGAGAGCGCAGGGAAGCTTTCTTTACAGTGAACACCAGTGTAAGGAGCATTTATCCCAATGACCACAAATTTAGGAGAAGCATTCTTCATGCTGACCACCAATGTAAGGGGCATTCTGCAGACTGACCACCAATGTAAGGAGCATTCTTTCCACTGACCCCCAATATAAGGAGCATTCTTCTCACTGACGACCAATTATAGGAGTATTCTTCCCAATGTCCACGAATGTAAAGAACATTCTTCCACTGACCACCAACGTAAGGAACGTTCATCCCACTGGCCACCAATGTAAAGAGAATTATTCCCACTAACCACCAATGTAAGGGGCATTCTTCCCACTGATCACCAATATAAGGAGCATTCTTCCCACTGATCACCAATGTAAGGAGCATTCTTCCCACTGACCACAAATGTAAAGAGCATTCTTCCCAATGACCACCAATGTAAGGAGCATTCTTCCCACTGACCTCCAATGTAAGGAACGTTCATCCCACTGGCCACCAATGTAAGGGGCATTCTTCCCGCTGACCACCAATGTAAGGGACATTCTTCCCACTGACCACCAATGTAAGGGACATTCTTCCCACTGACCACCAATGTAAGGAGCATTCTTCCCAATGACCACCAATGTAAGGGACATTCTTCCCACTGACCACCAATGTAAGGAGCATTCTTCCCAATGACCATCAATGTAAGGAGCATTCTTCCCACTAACCAACAATGTAAGGAAGGTTCATGCCACAGGCCACCAATGTAAGGGACATTCTTCCCACTGACCACCAATGTAAAGAGCATTCTTCCCAATGACCACCAATGTAAGGAGCATTCTTCCCACTAACCAACAATGTAAGGAATGTTCATCCCACTGGCCACCAATGTAAGGAAAATTATTCCCACTGACCACCAATGTAAGGAGCATTCTTCCCACTGACCACCGAGGTAAGGAGAATTCTTCCTTATGGGCCCTAGGACCTCAGGGGCTCCTACACCTGCATAGCTGATATGATGCAAGGGCATTCTTCCCACTGACCACCAATGTAAGGGGCATTGATCCTACCAGTGGCTGATACTTCCTTCAGCAGAGTGACAACACACATTTCCTTGCAGCAAAACCACTGCAGTGTTGTCACCCTGTTCAGCACTGCGCTGCCTTGCACATAGAGAAGGAGGATTCTCAGCTTTGTCAAGGCTAGGAAGCCTCATCATCAGTGCAGTCAATGTTCTATGTTCTTCACCCCCTCCTCATAAAGTTGTGTACATCGCCTACGGAGAAGAGTAGCAGAAGTGATAAATGGTGCCCTCTTCCATTCCTCCCAGTGGCCTGAAGAGCACTGTAAATCCTCTGATATCACTTACATATTTATTATTTATTACAGGTACTTACCTGGGCTACAAAGAGGGCATTTCTGGATCATGTAAAAAAAAACAAATGCGCAACCATTAAATGAGGCAGAGGGATGCTGGTTACTTAAAAAATTAGGGGAACTATATGTTAACCCAATCACTAAAATGTTACAGTGAAGGAAATGCGTATTTGATCCCCTGCTGATTTTGAATGTTTGCCCACTCACAAAGAAATGATCGGTCTAAAAATCGACTGTTCGGTGTATTGTAACACTGAGAGACAGAATAGCAACAAAAAATTCAGCAGAAATGCATGTCTAACAAATGATGCACTGAACCCCTATCATTCAGCAGGATTTCTGGCTACCAGGTGTCTTTCATACAGGTAACAGGTTGAGATTAGAAGCAGTCTCTTAAAGGGAGTGCTGCTAATCTCATTTTGTTAACTGTATAAAAGACACCTGTCCACAGGAGCAATCAAACAATCAGATTCCAAACTCTCCACCATGGCAAAGACCAAAGAGCTGTCCAAGGATGTCAGGGACAAGATTGTAGACCTACACAAGGCTGGACTGGGCTTCCAAACTATCGCCAAGCAGCTTGGTGAGAAGGTGACGACAGTTGGTGCAATCATTCGCAAATGGAAGAAACACAAAACAAGTGTCAGTCTCCCTAGGTCTGGTGCACCATGCAAGATGAATAATAATAATTTATATACATTATGTCAGGTATTTATATAGAGCCATCAATTTGCACAGCACTTTACATATATATTGTACATTCACATCAGACCCTAACCCTGAAGAAGTACAATCTAAGGTTCCTAACTCATATTCTTACACATACTAGGGACAATTAACCTTCCAGCATGTCTTTGGAGTGTGGGAGGAAACCAGAGTACCCAGAGGAAACCCATGCAGGCAGAGAGAGAACATGCAAACTCCAAGCAGATAATGGGGTGGTTGGGTTTTGAATAGACAGCCCTAGCGCTGCCAGGCAGAAGTGCTAACCACTTTGCCACTGTGCTTTTTGTATACATTTACATTATTTTATAATAATAATGATGACAATATTACAATTATTATTAATAACAATAATAATAATAATAACTAGCAATAACGAAATACTAATAATATTTATTAATATTAAATAAAATTACATAATAATAGTAGTAATAATAACAACAATAATAATAGTAGTAATTGCATCAATAATTTATACAATGTATATACTTTTATATATTAATAACCATAATGGTAGTAACATTATTATTATAAAAATGATTGTAATAATAATACCTTACAAACTATTTTTAGATTAGATTATTATTATATTTGCCAGTTATGTTATACACCCCGTAAACAGAAAAAACTCTGTAGAATCCATAGAAAATATCTGCTGCAATTCTGCAGCTCCTCCTTTTTTATTTTTCTTTCACAAATCCCCACTTAATAATATGTCCAAATATATTTTTCTTGATAGAAGGGGGCTGAGCTGCCCTAATTGCACACTATGCACACTCATTCACCTTTCCAACCGCTTCATCTCCGACACCCCCCTTTGCCAATCCCTCCACTGGCTTCCGATTGCGCAACGGATCAAATTCAAAAGCCTAACGCTGACGTACAAAGCTGTCCACCATACTGCCCCGAACTACATCACTGACCTAATATCCAAGTACCGCCCAGCACGCACACTCCGCTCCTCACAAGACCTCCTTCTCTCTAGTTCCCTGGTCTCCTCCTCCCATGCCCGCCTCCAGGACTTCTCCAGGGTGTCACCCATCCTCTGGAACTCCCTGCCCCAACCCATCAGATTATCACCTACTCTCCTCTCCTTTAGGCGCACCCTGAAAACCCATCTCTTCAGGGAAGCCTACCCCACCTTTAGCTAACTTGCCGACCTCCTCCACTCTTCCTACCACCCCATCCCCCACAGCTATCTCCTCCTGTACCACCATCCCCTCCCTTCTAGATTGTAAGCTCGAAAGAGCAGGGCCCTCGATCCCCTCATGTTTTGCATTGTATTGGTATTGTTCTGTCACATGTTCTGTCCCCCTTTGTAATGTACAGCGCTGAGCGAACTATTGGTGCTTTATAAATACTGTATAATAATAATAAAGGCCCTTCCCTCCCTCCCCTCCATCCTCGGACTCTCCCACCACCTTCATTATAGGAGAAATGTCAGAGCAATAAAAAAAAAAAGTCATCCTGGCAGGAGGAAGAAAATTCCTCTCCAATTCCACAAACCCACTTCAATGCTGCTGAACATCTGGACAAGGATACTTGTAACTTTCCCCCCTCTCTCTCCCTGCTTTGCTCTTTAATTGCATTGTTCTCTGGTTACCCCTGTGAAGGGGGATGGGACCGAAACTTCTGCACTCTCTCCTTCACTTCTGATTGGCCAGGCTGCTGCTTTACTCTGGTTGGCCGCCTGCAAATTCCACACTACCCCCTCTATGGTTACTTCCCCCCCCCCCAACTCACTCTGAATGTCCTGTCCAAGGATTTCCCAGAGCTAAGGCTAGAGTGGAGGTATTCTGGACATGTAGGGGGTCCCATCACTCTAGGAGATAGCTTTACCCATGGCTGCTGGACATTTAAAGGGACTGTTTAGAGGGAAGTCAACCTAAGTCACCAGAGCTGCTGGCCATGAGCTTCATCTACTGAGCTAGGAGAAGTTTTGAAGATGCTCAACCTTCTTCTGTGGATCTCCTTACTTGGGACCCTCAACTCTGTCCACTGCGGATCCCCTGAGAATCAGTGTAACTGGAGAGGAAGGTTAGTCACTGCCATCAACTGACTTGTCCTACTAACTGGTTTGCCCAGAGACAGAAAAAAAATAAGTAGCTGAAAATTATACTGTGGATTATTTTTAAATATATATACAGTATATTATATACATATACAGACCTTATAACAATTTTCTTGCTATTTTTTC
This sequence comes from Staurois parvus, assembly GCF_062004578.1. Taxonomy (NCBI): domain Eukaryota; kingdom Metazoa; phylum Chordata; class Amphibia; order Anura; family Ranidae; genus Staurois; species Staurois parvus. The sequence continues at coordinate 41,299 of NW_028320493.1, read as the reverse complement.
TCTTTTTTTTTGTGTTCAACGGCACTTAATTACATGTAGTATTATGTTACTGCTGTTCAGTTATGTGTGGGGATTAAGTTACTTGTTGTTGCTTAAATGCTTTTGGTTGTTGTCAGTAACAGCTCATTTTAAAAAAGCAAAATCCCTCTTCAAGTTACTTTTTTGCTTTTATATTTTAGCTACTTTGTGTTATTGTTGTTGTTTTTTTTTTTAATTATTATCTATTTATTTTTGTTGTTGCACTTTTCTTCAATCTTTGTGTGTGTGTGCATAGATAGATAGATAGATAGATTGATTTATTTTTTATTTTTTTAATTTATTTATTTAGCAGTTGCTTTTGCAAAATACGTTTTTGCAATTTCTTGCTTCTGCTTGTAACTTTTTCTTAACTTCATTGATTTATTTATAAATACACTTTTTGTTGGGTGTGCATATACAATATATATATATATATATAATTTTTTTTATTTTTACTGTTGCAAAGATAGATTTTACGTTATTTTCTTTGGTTTTGGTTTGTAACTTTTTTCATCATTGCATCTATTTATTTGTTGATGCAGCATTTTTTTATTATAACAACTGCATTGTTTTTTTTTTTGTTTTTTTTTCAATCTATTTAGAGAGTCTACTCTACTCTTACTTTGACATCCTTTGCTTTTCCTTTGTAACTTTTTTCTTAACTGCATTTATTTGTTATTGTCGTCTAAAGTGCCTGCTGCTGGTTAGATAGGGCAAATGCTTTTTCTTGCTTGCTTTTTTTTTTCTTATGGCTTTATAAAATATTGTCTTTGTTTTGCAACAAAACATTTTGAAGTTTAATGAAAACCACAGTCTGGGGGGGGGGGGGGGGGTTGAGATCCTTTCTGTGGTTGGGCAATTGGCACAGTTTTGTTAACTCAAAACATTCCAGTGATTTTTTTTTAGTTACTTAAAACTTTATAAAAGCTGTGTCTGAACTTTTTGACATCTGACTTTGCATATGAACACATTTTTGGATTTATTGTTTTAAAACTGTTGTTGCTTGCTTTTGGTTGCATTTTTTTGTTTATTATTTTTGTTCTACAATAAATGCAGCATTCTAATTTTTTTAATGATTTCTGTAATATTTTTTGGAAATATACTCCTGGCCTTTTTTTTGTTGGTTTCCCATTGATGTATCCTTTTTTTTTTTGCAGTTGCAGTGATTTGTATTTTTTTTACTTTCAGGAAAGGGTGAGTTAAATTGCATTGCTATCTGGAAGCCAAGTTGTCTGACTCAATAGCCACCTAATGACCTTCTGTAGAACTTTTAAGACTGTAATACATCACTAGAGACAGGCAGACTCCCAGCATGCATCTCTCCGCTGGCCTGTTAACCCTTTCAGTCATGTGATCAGCTGATGCAGAGCTGGATAGTGTGGGCGCAATTCTGTTGAAGCAAGCTGTTGGAATGTTTTATGTTATAATTCTTTTTATTTATTTTTCTTTCCTGCTAAGCCCTTTTTGCACCTAAGATGGTCACACGTTGTAATTCATATATAACTTTAGCTACAGTTACAGGAGTTTTTTTTTTTTACCTTAAACCATTTGTATATAATTATTTTTGTATTTTTTAAATATTTGTATATATATATATATTTTTTTTTAAATATAGGCTATAATCAGTCTTAAAAACAGAAATCCAGGCACATATATATATATATATATATATATATATATATATATATATATATTATAGCGAGCAACCTTTAATTGTGTCCTGAAGTCATTCTCAGTTGTATTAAATTTTTTTTTTTTTTTACACTGAGAAGCTACACACCAGCTGAAGCTGAAATCAGGCTTAATGCAGGAGTGCCTTCTATGCAAGGTGGGAGGTATCTGAGAAGGACCTTCATCCTAAATTGACCTTCATTTTCCCCTGCCTTCTTCCCCTTCCCTCTATCACTTTTTTTTGTGTGTTTTTATTTTCCATTATCTGAATGGTACAATATCAAGAAATATTCACAACTTACATCTCTTTTATGTTACTTAACTATTCTTTGTAACATAAAAGTAAAAGTAATATTTTTAAACATTTTTATTCGTAACTAATAGGAGACTTTGTGCCTAGGGAAGAATGACAATTTGCCCTCCTCCCCCCATTCTGTTCAAGCGCAAATGTGACAGGTCCTCACAAAGCCCTGCGCATGTGCAGTCGCATCGCTGCAGAGCCCTTCAGCACAACTATGCATGGGCTGAAATAACAAACGGGGCGGAGCCTAAAGAAAAAAGGACTGAAGTTCCTCTTTAAGATGCATTGTTTTTTTTCTTCTTTCTTAGATACACAGAATATAACTGGATATAACATTTATAGGTAAAATTGATCCAGGGAATATCTGATTGCCTCTCGGGGGATCAGGAAGGAACCTTTTCCCCTGCAGGAGCAAAGTGCACCGTCCTTTGCTGGGTTTTTTTGCCTTCCTCTGGATCAACTGTGGGTGTAGGATTAGAACTTTTTTTTTTTCTTTTATGGTTGAACTGGATGGACTTTTGTCTTTTTTCAGCCAGACTAACTATGTAACTATGTTTTTCAGTTACCTTGTCCCCAGCTAGTGTGGCGAACTACAGAACACCTCCCTTGTGTTTTGGAGAACATGAGAGGGAGAGGTGTTTTGCAGTCCTAACAAACACCCCTGTTCTATGGTGACAACGCTGCTCCTCGACAGAGACAGTAGAGTGAGCGCTGTCACCCTAGGACAGGAAGTATGTTACTGGCAGGATCCTCGGGGTGAAAATAGAAAAAAGTCTGAAGTAAAGCCTGAAAGCAACGCGTATAATGGACATAGAGCTCAGTATGGCAATGTCCAGACTAGTCCAGTGTGCAGGGGTGGGCAGGGCAAGGTAACTGCAGAACTGCAGTCTATGAAAGGTGATCACAGGAAGCTGCATTCGCATGGAAGATCCCAACTTCTGTTTATTGTGTCACAGGTAACAAAAGTTACAACTTAGATCTCAACGCTTACACATTTCAGCCCTGTGTGGGCCTTAGTCATACCTCAAGGCTATGACTAAGTCCCACACAGGGCTGAAACGCGTAAGCGCTAGGATCTCCAATCAGGGCTGTGGATAAGGGGGTACCACCAGTCCTCCTGTATGGGGCCCAGGCCAGCAGGAGGGCCTAGGCAGATGGGTGAATCAGATGTGGGCAGGGAGGATGATCAGCATGGCGGGGGGGGGGGGTTGCAGTTACTGGAACTGATCCCCCGTATGGCTCTCTCTGCAGCAGCTGAAAGCCAGTTTCTTTTCCTATCATTCCCTTTAGTTTCAGCTGCTGCAGAGAGAGCCATACAGGGGATCTGTTCCAGTAATTGCCCCCCACCCCCATCATAACCATCACCCTCCTTGTGCACCAGGGAGTGTGATGATCAGCATGGGGGGGGGGTTGCAGTTACCAGAACTGATCCCCTGTATGGCTCTCTCTGCAGCAGCTGAAAGCTGGCTCCTTCTCCTCCCTCCCGGTGGTTTCAGGTGCTGCAGAGAGAGACCTACAGGGGATCAGTTCCAGTAACTGCAACTTCCCCCTCCATGCTGATCAGCACCCTCCCTGGTGCACAGGGAGGGTGATGGTTGGGATGGGGGTGGGGGTGGCAATTACTGGAACCCATCCCCTGTATGGTTCTCTCTGCAGCAGCTCAAAGTTGGCTTCTTCCCCTCTCCCTCCTGGCTTTCGGGTGCTGCAGAGAGAGCCATACAGGGGATCGATTCCAGTAATAGTAATAGCCGTCGCCACACCCATCACCCTCCCTGGGCACCATACTTTTCCCCCTGCCGTCCATATCCCTCTGGGTGCCCCCATCCCCACAGCGCTGCTGGCGTCCCTCCTCTCCTCCCCATTGGCAGCTGCAAGCACACAATAGGAACCTTCAGGATGGGGAGTTTGGGGAAGGGTCCAGTAAATATGTCACATTTACCAGCCCCTTTCCTGAATGAACACAATGAGCAATCAATACCAATCACTCACTGTGTTTTTTTGGGGGGGCCCTGTCAGGTTGGCTGTATGGGGCCCCGTGGTTTCTAACAGCAGCCCTGTCTCCAATGCAAGTGCTGCTTTATGTGATTTTATTGGAGGATTGGCTAACAGGAGGTGGCAGAAAGCACTTTTTGTGCACACTCTATGAAAGGTGTTGTCACCCCCCCCCCCCCGCAGCCATATAGCAGTGCAGCGTTGGGTGTATTGACGGATAAAGCCGTTCCTCTATTTGGTGTCAGTTTGGCTGGAATTGTCCTTTACACATCAGACATATCCCTCTTTCCGGAGCAGGAAGCAGAATGTCATCAATAACTCCTGTTGGAGGAATTAAAGACGCTGGATGAGGCCGGGGACCCTGGAGCTGATCTCACTCAGGAAGTCATAAGCGGCTGTTATATCATTTATACGTCCCTGGGGGGGGGGGTCGGCATTTGTTATATTATCTTCCAGAAAATAGGATGAAGCCATGACGGAGGACGCGTCTTCTTCCCATGGAACAAGAAATGGCGATCTGCCGGCCTCCAGCATCCAAACATCTATGCATTTTATATTTTAAATCAATGGAAGCAAATTAGGGCCTCATTCACATGGGCATGTGCGCAGTTTCTGAAAAGTAAGCAGTTTTTTTCTGGCAGAGCTTGCAGAAGATCCTGCATAAAAATACGCATCTAGACGCATTTAGATTCTTTTCTCATTCACGTCAATGGCTATACATTTACGTGCATACACATTTAGATGTAATGATGCGTAGAATCTGCAGATCGTTCATCCCTGGTGTCCTACCTTTTTCTGCACGGCTGAACACTGCACACATTTTTGCAGATACATGCAGCTGTGTGTATGAGCTCCTTCATTGCTATATACACATATCGTTTATTGCACATATATATATATTTTTTTGCTGCATCTGGGGTACCCCTAACTATGAATGGCAGGACAAGCACAACATGCATGTAATGTGAATGAAGCCCCTAGGGAAGTTTATTGATCGGGTTTATACACATTTTCAGGGCACCGTCACATCAGTTGCCATGCATAATGTGCGTTGTGCATGTGCATTGCAAGGCATTGTAAAAGAGCATCACATGCACAACATGCAGTTAATATTTCAGCCAGGGTCGGTGCTACCACAGCATGGCCGGATCTAGGGGGAGGGTGGGTACTGGGATGGGATTTGGGAGATTTGGGTAAAGTGGGAGGATTTTATGCTGGGAAGGGTAATTTGGAGGGGGTTTAGCTAGGGGAGGGATTTGGGGGAATTTGTCCAAGGTGGGAGGATTAAAGGAAAAGGAGTGATGCTGGGAGAGGGTAATGGGGGGGGGGGGGATTTGTGCCAGGAGGGGGATTGGGGGAATTTGTGTTAGGAGAGAGGATTTGGGGGGGGTTATGTTAGGAGGGGGGATATGTGCTAGGAGGTTGGATTGAGGGTGTGTGCTAGGAGGGGGGATTTGGGGGGGGGGGGGAATTTGTGCTAGCAGAGGGGGATGGGGAGGATTTGTGTTAGAGGGGGGGTGGGGGGGATTTGTGCTAGGAGAGGGGGATGGGGAGGATTTGTGTTAGGAGGGGGATGGGGGGGTAATTGTGCTAGGAAGAGGAGTGATGCTGGGAGGGAAGATTGGGGGGATTTGTGCCAAAAGGGGGATTGGGGAGGGGATTTGTGTTAGGAAAGAGGATTGAGGAGGATTGTGTTAGGAGAGAGGATTGGAGGAAGGGGATTTATGTTAGGAGGGGGGATTGGGGGGTTTGTGCTCGAAGGGAGGATTGGGGGAGATTTGTGCTAGGAGGTGGGATTGGGGGTGTGTGTTAGGAGGGAGGATTTGGGAGGGAATTTGTGGAAGGAACGGGGGATGGGGGGGATTTGTGGTAAGAGGGAAATGTGGGTGGTAATTGTTCTAGGAAGTGGGATTAGGAGAGGAGGTGCTAGGAGGGGGGGATTTGTGCTAGGATAAGGGAATTTGAGTGCGGAGGAAGGACTATAAAATCAGATTGTAATGTCCATGGGCAGCTTTGATTGTGGTCTATTTCATTGGCTCCCAACCACTAGGCCAAGTCCCACTTCTGGCTGTGGCCTCCTATCTCCTGGGCCAACAGCTACCTGCAGACCCCCTATCCTCCCACAATGCCTCCAAGCTCCCATAGTGCCATCCAACCTTCAATAGTGAACCACAGTGCCTCTCAACCTCACACAGTGCCCCTAGGTCCCCTAAGAGCCCTCAGTCCGCTCAGTGCCATCCAACCTTCCATAGTAGCCGCAGTGCCCCTCAATCTCCCACAGTGCACCTAGGCTCCCTAAGAGCCCTCAGTGCCACCCAACCTTCCATAGTGGTTTACAGTGCCCCTCAATCTCCCATAGTGCCCCTAGGCTCCATAACAGCCCTCAGTCTCTTCAGTGCGATCAACCTCCAATTGTGGCCTGCAGTACCCTTCAACCTCAGACAGTGCCCCTTGCCCCCTAAGAGCCGTCTGTTCCTTCAGTGCCACCCAAACTTCCATAGTGGCCGCAGTGCCCCTCAAACTCCCACAGTGCCCCTAGGCTCCCTAAGAGTCCTCAGTGCCACCCAACTTTCCAGAGTGGTCTGCAGTGCCCCTGAAACACACACAGTGTCCTCAGGTCCCTTAAGAGCACTCAGTCCCCTCAGTACCTGCTAACCTCTCACAGTGCCTCCTCAGGTCTCTGAAGTGCCTCTTTGCTTGCTGCAGAGCCTCTAGCCCCCTCCCATAGTACCCCAACAGTGTCTCCCACATTGCCCCTGTAAAACCACCACTCTCCTGGAGAGATCCCCAGCCCCCTCCAGAGACTCCATGCCCCCCACAGTTGCCTCCAGTTCCCTCCAGAAACCTCATTCCCTACAGGACCACTATGTCTGTTGCAAAGTCTCCTGACCCCCTCCAGATACCCCATCCCCCATAGTTGCCCCCCGGTGTCCTTCAGAAACCTCAACACCTACAGAGCCACTAAGTCTGCTGCAAAGTCCCCCAACTGCCTCTAGTTGCCCCATCCCCCAGAGCTGCCCCCAGGTCTGTCCAGAAACCTAAACTCTTAGAGGGCCACCAAGTCTACTGCAAAGTGCATTAGCCCCCTCTAGTTACCTTGTCCCCTGCAGTTGCCCTCAACTTTTTCAGAAACCTGAACCCTTACAGGACCACCAATTCCACTACAAAGTCATCTTACCCCCTATAGATGCCCCACCCTTCTCATTTGCCCCAACTCATTTCAAAAACCTCAGCCCCCTAAAAGGCAACCAGGTCTTCTACAAAGTCCACTAACCCCTCCACAAACCCCATCCTCCCACAGTGACATCCAGCCCCATCCAGAACCTTCCAGAATTTCAGTACATACCTTGAATTCCCATGACTTCATTGTCAGAGTAAAACCTTTTTTGCTACTGTTGGGGCATGGAACGTTTTTGAAGAAATTAACTTGTTCTGGTCCCCACAAGGTTGAAAACCACGGACCTATTTTATCTGTGAAGTCAGCCACATGCATCAGCGGGCATTCCAGATGCCACCAAAACATTGCGTAATAACAGATTGGGCATGGTCAGTCGCAGTGTTGAGGTGTTTTAACAACCAATCACATTCCAGAGGTCATTTTCTATCTATTGCTAGTTACATATGTGTGCTCTTTTGCAGCAGATTTTGTAAATTTGAAGTTTCTGTAAATCATGAAGAAAAATATGGGATTGCCCCTCCTGACTTTTTTTTTTTTTTAATGCAACTTGACTGGTATTTACGTTCAGCTGCTGCTTTCAGTTCTTTCAATTTACTGACTCAGAACAAATATGCAAATTAGTCAGAGATAAGTCAGGATTACTTATTTTATTAGGTCAGTATTGAAGCAAGAGGCTCGGAATGACAGCCGGGCAGTTGGCATTTTCTGGACCGTAATGACAGCATCTACATTAGTCTGATGGTATGTTTCTTTTAATGCAGCATGTTGACTCCAGCGGTTATGGCTCAGCCTGGTTAATGTTTTCACACACAGCTAAAGCCTTTCACCCTAAATCAACTCCAACATCTGGCGTGCTGCACCTTTAAGGACGCTGCCAGCTGCTGTGCATGTCTGTCATTGAAGACTGCAGCCAATTTCTGTGCTGACAACTCTGCGGGGCCGGGGTTATACGCAAAGGGTCAATTGCTTCTCCCATAACACCAGGCGGCTTGTCTGTAACCCCTTAGCGGCTACAACCACCTGCAGCTACGAAAGGGATCTATGTGTGTGCATGTATGTAAATCCTATATAATAATATATATGTGTATATATATAAATATATATATAGGGCCCATTCACCCTTTGGCCCAATGGGGTATATTTATAAAGCAATGAATATGACATTCACCAGCACTTGAGAGTCCATTAGTGCAGGGGTGTATTTACCACAAGGCATTTGCCTAGGGCGGCATTTTTCAGGGGGGGGAAGCAGTGTTTTTCAGGGGGGCAGCGCTATCCTCTGAAAGAGGGAATGGAAGAAGGGACACACGCAGCACAGGGACCAGGTGGGATCTGAGAGAGGCTGCGGGCTGCTTGATGGTGTATGCAGAGCCTGACTCTTGTTCCCGGAGATGTCCGAAGCGGTGGGGTGGGGGGTTGCCCGGTGGAAGTGGAAGGCTGTTTCGGGTGGAGGGGGGCTGGGGTGTTGTTGGTCAATGTCAATGGGGGAGCCAATTTTTGTTTTGCCTAGGGCAGCACGAAACCTAAATACACCACTGCATTAGTGCATTGGCATAGAGATGCATTATTTGTAGCATTGGTAGGTGCCTTATCATGTGTCAACGTGCCTTTCTTTTTTGCATTGGCATGCCTTGTTGACGCACTTTGGCGCGCGTTTCCAGTGTGTTTTGGAATTTAGAATCTGGACTGGATAGGGTTACCAGCCATTGACCAAGACTTGGTGATACTCGTTGCCAACATATCAAAACACGTGCTATATTGATGAATTGCTATTAACTTCTAGGGGGTTACCAACACATAAAAATGCAAAAAAAAAAAAAAACCCCAGACATGTATTTGCAAAATGCACTGCACTGCAGCAGAGAGTTGGGAACAGGCACTGCCATTATGAGGAACCTGAACATATGAATTTTAGCATGGTCTAGTCTAGTGCAACAGTGTAAATAGGCCCGCTAGATTCACATCTTTGCATATTTGCTTGATGCGTTTTCTATTGAAGTCCAGTAAAACGCATCAAAATGCATCTCAGCACGTGCATTAAGATGCAGGTTGGCGCGTCATAGAGCACCATGATGCAGTGATATGCATCATGACACTTGTTGACATTCAATACAAAACGCATTGCAATTCGAGTTGACCTGTATGATTATGCCTTTGCTGTCGGGGTGAATCGCATCAGAGGAGAAGGAGCAGGGTCTGGCAGAGAGCTATGTGCTTTGACTTGGCTTTCTGAAGGTGTACAAATTGCAATAAAGCCTTTTGAAGAAATTAAAAAAGGATGTGGCAGATGTGTGACTTATTTCACTTTAATTTAGCATGCGTTTTAGAGAGGCAGGGCCACCATTAGAAAGCATGATGTCCCATACAGTCTGCTCAAAGGCTCCATTACCCCATATAGTCAGCTGACAGGACCCCCCCCCCCCAATACTGCATGCCTGACTGGGCCCGGTACAGAAGGGCCAGCTCTACACCCCCCTATGGTGATGACCTATACAGCCTGTCTGAAAGGCTCCCCTACCCCATACAGTCTGCCTGACAGGACCCCCCCCCCTCAATACTGCATGCCTGACTGGGCCCAGTACAGAAGGGCCAGCTCTACCCCCCTATGATGATAACCTAAACAGCCTGCCTGAAAGGCTCGCCCACCTAATACAGGGTCACCTCCCCTCTATACAGCATGCCTGACCAGGCCAAATACAGTAGGACCAGCTCTGTCTCCCCTGTAAAGGGGTATACCATTGTACTACTAGGCCTCACACACAGTGGTGTATTTAGGTTTTGTGCTGCCCTAGGCAACACAAAATGTCGTCTGCCCCCATGGACATAAACAAACACCACCCCCCCATTCCCCCTCCCGCAGAGACAGCCTGACATTGACCACCAAAACACCCCTTCCCCTCACCTGGGAGAGCCTTCCACTCAAAACCCCCCCCACCCCCCCCCGAGATAGAGATAAAGACAGTCATCTTCACAGCTCCGGACATCCCCAGGAACGAGAGTCAGGCTCTACATACACCATCAAGCAGCCCCCGAATCCCACCTGGTTCCCATGGCGTGCATGTCCCTTCTTCCATCCCTACTTCTAGGGGGAGGTGCTGCCCCCCTGAAAAATTCAACCCTAGGCAAGTGCCTTGTTTGCCTTGTGGTAAATACGCCCCTGCTCACACATCAACCTAGTAAACGTAATGCCTAACCCTTTAATATGTACCATGTTCGTTGCAATGTATTGGCCAAAAATAAGCCAAGTACCTTTTTTGGCACCTTGAAGCTCATTAGTTAAATCTAAAGTTCTTTTTTTTTTGATAGAGTAGGGAATAGTTAAAATCCCAGTTTTTAGTTAAAATTGGAAGTTTTTCCAGTTGGGCATATTTTCCTTTATGTCATACAGACACAAAAGGAAGTGAGAAGGAATCTCTCTAAAGCATCCATTCACAACTGGGGTTCCATGGAATCCTAGGGTTTCTCCAGTTGTTGCAGAGGATCCTTGAGCTGTGGATGATTGATCTCCCATCTGATGGTGCCTTCATAGTTTCAGGGCTAATGTCACTTGACCACCACTGTATGGTGCATTTTTTCCACTGGCCACCAGTGTAAGGGGCATTTGTCAAACTGACCTCCGGTGAATTGTTTTTAGCAGGGGTCTCCTGGGACCTATATATTTTTTCAAGGGTTCCTCTGGGGTAAAAAGGTTGAGAAAGGCTACTCTAAAGGGTCACTGGAACTAATGCCTCCATTTGAAGATTTCCCTCATTCTGTGGACAACTCAAAATTTGGATTTACCCATCATTGCGACAAGTAGAGACTTCCTGTCAGGGACACAGACAGAAGTAGAAACATAATAGAGATTTTAACCCTTCCCTACTCCATCCAAAAATAAAGCCTCCATCAATGTTAAAGACACATGCCTATGTAAAAATGGGACCTAAGATCCACTCCATGGGTCCACTCTTCTTTTTGGATTTCAGTTTATTTTATACTGTAAGGAATGCAACAGGGAATCATAAATAAATTCCTATGGTAGTAAAAGTAGGGAAGGCTGCTCCATTGGATTTCCAAGGGGCTTTATGAAGCCCACCAGACTCCACCTAGTCCACAGTGTTCATTGACCCATTGATGTACAACTGCAACACACATTATTTAAGACAGTCTTTCCCAGCCTTTTTACCTCATGGGAACCCTTAAGATAACTTTCAGGTCTTGTGGAACCCCTACTAAAGCCAATCATTGAAGATCAGTAGAAAAAAAATGCCCCTTACATGGTGGTCAGAATACCACTCTTACAGAAGTTGAAAAGATGCCTCTGGCTCTGCCAAGTGGTATTGGCCATGGAACTATGCAGGCACCTTCAGATAGGAGCCCAGTCAGCCACTGCCATGCAAGCCCTAGCAAAATCTGGAGGAACCCTTGTTAAAGGAGAAGTACAGCCAAAGCTCTTTTGGCTGTACTTCCCTTATAGATCACAGGAGTGCAGAACAAACGTTTTTAGCTGACAGTGAGCTGAAGCCCACTGTCAGCTAATGCCAGTCAGCCGATCCAAGCTGGGGAGAGGTCCTTCTCTGCTCAGAATGGCTGTTAAAACTCAGCGATCAGCAGTCATGTGATCGCTGAGTTCTCACCTTTGGAGCTGGTGGGGGACAGATGCAGCATTGGAGCGAAGCTGTATCCACCTAGGTTAGTATGATTTAAAAAAAAAAAAAAAGAGTTCCCATACTTCTCTTTTAAGAATGGCTGATTTAGGATAATGTCTGCACCAATTTCCATAACCACACAAAACCCATAACATTTGACACGTGCTTGTAAGCTGGCCTCAAGGAGGCTCACTGGAGAATGCCTCTGTTCAGCAGGATGGGTCATTACTGGGAAATGTTCTTTGAGAAGATATCTTTTCTGTGGCACAAATCTCTTTGTGCACTTATGCACTCCTGTAGCTTTTACATAGATATTTGAAAATGCTGGTAATTGCTCTAACACAAAAAACAAAGTTGTAAATCAAATTATGAGTCAGTCTGCATTGTTTCTTGACAGAACTGGTCAAACACATATTTAGTTGAGGAAAAAGTACACTTTGCTCATTATACGATCACATTAATTGTCTCATATCAAAGATGAAAAAAAAAATCTCAGTTACTCAATATTATTAATTACAATAATGCCCAGAATGGATTGGCTTCAGGGAGAACACTTTCTTTTATTGTTCCTTTCTTTATCCATACTACCAGTGTCCCTTCCTCTTCCTGGCACTTTGAGTATTGCCCCTTGATAAAGAGCAGATCAATGTTTTTTCTCTCTGCTGTCCTAGACATGAACATTTTAGAGATAGTAACTATGAGACCTAAGACACTTGACTAGAGACCTTGGGCACTTGCATGGAGACCTTGGACACTTGGCCAAAAACCTGGGGCACTTGGATAGAGACATGGGGCTCTTAAATGAAGACCTGGGTCACTTGGATAGAGACTTGGGGCACTTGGTCAAAGACCTGGGGCACTTGGATGGAGACCTGAGGCACTTGGTTGAAGACCTGGGGTACTTGGATGGAGCAGTGCCCAGGTGTCATTGCTTAGCAAAGCCCCTTGTGTGTGGGTATCTTTGCAGGTTGCCATTGACAAAACTTGTCCCTCTCAATTCTTTATTTTTGCCAGTTGCTTTGTTTTATGGTAACCAGTTTACCCTTTGTATTAGATGATTAAGGATGATGTTATTAAGGGCTACACTGTCTCCTCTTTATGAAACTGTAAATGAAGCAGAAAATTATTTAGTTTTGAGACGATGATGATCACCAATTCAAATTCTTATGCTTTATCATCTTCTTTTATCTGCAGTGGTCTGTCGCTGGAACCCAGATCTGTGGAGCAAGTCTTGTTGCGCTGTGCAGAGGGATCAGTGGAATGGTTATACCCAACAGGAGCTCTACGCCTCAGCCTGGTACCCCGGCAGCCCTTGGCCTCTCCGGGGTCTGGGCCCAGCCGTTTCACAGCCTGTATCAAGCCAGTAGTCACATTCCGAGGGGCACAGCTGTACTTGGAAAAAGAAGGCATGCTGGAGCTACTGCTATCAGAGACAGGGCCATCCCCACATTCCAGGGTCCATTGCTTTAGTTGGCATCCCCACCAGAAGGTAGCACTCTTTCTGCAAGCCACCCCTCACCAGGACATTAGCCGACGCATCGCTTCTTTCCGCTATGAGCTTAGAAGTGACTGGGATGGACAGTTAGCTCTACCTCTTAACAAGCTAAGCATGGAGGGTGAGTAGAGTGTTAACTTCTTCCTATCTGAGCTCTTTCTGTTGGAAATACATTACCCATTAAAGCATATATAAACCCAAATACATAAATGTAATATATTGCAGCTTTTTTTAGGCTCACTTCTTTTATTTTAACCTGGTTATCCTGCCAACAACACACTTCCTGTCCTAGGGTGATAATACTCATTTACTGTACTGTATATGAAGGAACAGTGCTGTCACCTTAGGGCAGGAATACAGAACACTTCCCACTCTCCTCTTCTGCAAAACATTGGGAGAGGGTTGTTCTGTAATTCACAGAGATAGCTGGAAGTGATGTAACGCTGGTCATACACTCCAAGATTTCTCATCATTCCCTCCATAAACACTAAACAGTATGCATGGCTAAATCTCACATAGTGTGAATGTGGGAAAAACGTTTGCATAAATTGTTTAAGATCAACCTCACCCAAATCTCAAACTTCAGTTTTTTTGTGTGGGTGTAAGCAAAACCACCTATTGGGTTCTTAAAGCTCTCGGGGAACCCTGTGGTAAAATATTACTAGCTATGCATAACTGAGGCATCTATTGCGAAAGCAGCAGAACCAAGAACCTTAGAAAAATTTCAGCACAGGTGTCTTTGGTGGAAGCAGGCATGATGATTTGCCAAGAACTGTAATATTAGTTTTGTTGCTTATGTAAGAGATACATATGCTTTGTTTCATTGTTGAAGACCTTGGGAACTTGGCTGGAGACCTGGGGCACTTGAATGGAGACCTGGGGCACTTGGATGGAGACCTGGGGCACTTGAATGGAAACCTGGGGCACGTGGATGGAGACCTGGGGCACGTGGATGGAGACCTGGGGCACTTGGATGGAGACCTGGGGCACGTGGATGGAGACCTGGGGCACTTGGTTGAAGACCTGGGGTACTTGGATGGACCAGTGCCCCAGGTGTCATTACTTAGCAAAGCTCCTTGCGTGTCGGTATCTTTGCAGGTTGCCATTAACAAAACTTGTCCCTCTCTTGGCTGGAGTCCTTGGGCACTTTGACAAGAATTTACATTATCATTCTTTGAGTCTAAGTGATGTGGACCTTCATTTTCCAATGCTCCAGGGAGAATTTTCCAAGCACGGGTGCTAAGGAAAGAACATAATCAAGAAGAAGACATGATGTTTGTATACTGCCCCCATACAGCAGCATAATCCTTTACCTGTATACTGCCCCCATACAGCAGCGTAATCCTTTACCAATACTGGCATCCTGGGGTGCGACTCTCACTAACATTAGTAATGCAAATTTATCACAGCATAGTGAATGGGTTTGGGCCTTAGCAGCAGTCCACCAAGTGAAGCCTGGTGGGGGGAGGTAGAAGTGTTTTGAAGTTTCTTCCCTCCCCCCCCCTCCTTTCCCTCTCTAAACAACAGGGCAGTGTCCTGCTGGGCCTAAGGATATAACCATTAACCCCATTAATTAGCCAGATAAGAAGCAGAGGAAGGGGCATGCTACCATGACAACTGACAGGTCCTTTGATTTCCAGCACAGATACTTATTCAGTCCTAAAATTAGCCAACATACAAAGCTTTGTTTGAACACTCTGGTGTGTATATGGAAGCTCTAGGGTTGATTGAAAAATTTTATGTTTTGGCTTGGAGTGTCAAGGCACCATGGTGCCCGTCATATCAAAATTGAGGACCACCAAAAGCTGAATCAGGAACAATCCACCACTATAAGTGTAACATTTTCTGAAAATCCCCAACTATTAGAATCTCCAAAATGTCTAAAACCTTGTAAAATATATTGATGGTCTTAAGGCAAGGAGTGAGGATTACAATGCATTTACTTTAATGAAGCAAGAAAAGTAGGATAGATTTTAATTGGCTGCTGCGCTTTGAATCTTATTCTTTGTTTTACTGGTTTAATGATCCAGAATCCCCAATTAATAACACCCAGTTGGTCTCCTTGACTAGAAGGTTTGACACTTAGAAGGCCATGAGTCCTACAATGGGGTAATATACACCAGAACTTTGCCGGTGTGGTTCATCTTTGCTCTAAAATTGACCCACAGGCAAGTAAAAAATAAAAGGAGAATTAAATTGCGTTAGATAAAATAAATTAACATAATAATAATATAGTGTATCATACAGTCATATATCCAGAGAATAGAGAAAAAATATTTGTGAAGTATTTAAACCCTAACTCTAGACTATGGGCTCAACTCACAAAAGGTTATCACATGAGGTATCTGGGTCACCTGGCACATTTTTCTCAAATATTGCATGCAATACAATGTCAATTCAATGTCCCTTTATGTAGTTACCTCAACAAGCAAAAGCACTCTGTAAACACCACATAAAAAAATGCTGAAGTCAATTCAGTTAAGGAAGTAATGAAATGCGTGCATTAAATAAGTAGTGGTCCAGGCATGCAAAATTTAAAGAATGTATACATTTTCAGCTGGTTGTTAAGGAGCCGGAACCTGCCGTGTCCATAACATCCAGGTATTCACTGGTTATTAAGGACACCGATGAGTGCCGGCACTAAAACACCGCAAGTTTTCATTACTAGATTACGATATCGCTTCATGAAATAGCACATGCAGTATTTTAGGAGTGTTTTTTTAGCGAATGTCAAAAAAATTTTGAAAAACGCTCGGAGCTTTTTTTTACCGCTGATCTTAAAGTGGTAGATACTGTTTTGTGAATTGAGCCCACTGGAGTTTTATTCTAGACCTATTTATTGCTTAGTGGTGGGTTAACGCCTATTATATTGTGTGTTAAAGTGTGTTGAATGGGCAATTAAAGGACTTCCAAAGCACCCTAACGTGCCCAAAAATGCAAATAATTCTTTTTTTTTTTGTAATGCAACACACAGGATTTATATAGCGCCAACAGTTTGTGCAGCGCTTTACAGTATAAGGGAGACAATTACAATACACTTCAGTACAGAAGGAATGGTTTGCTGTACATTGCGGCATACAAAAAGAATGAGAACAGAATGCATGTTACCGCATGTCGTATGGGGCAGGAGGGGGTTAGATTCTCTGCCAGACTTTATAGCCATCTGCATCCCTATTGGGAAGGGTCTATCCTCAGACACAAATCTTTAAACAAAGCACAAGGGCAAAACAATCAAAAACAAAAAAGAGCAGATTCTATGGACTTAAAGTCTCATTCTGCGGTCACTTCTATGTTCCTAATTCACAATGACTTTACGCCAGGAGAGGAAGTGATGGCAAACCTCTCTAATGGGGACACAGATGAAAAAAACATTTTTTGGATAAAGTAGAGAAGTGTTAGAACTTTTTATTGCTGTCCTTGCCTTCCTGTCCTGATCACAACCGACCTCCCCATTTCTTGTACATATGTTGCAGGGACAGGACGTGAGGAAAGATCTTCCCTGTGGGGTCACAGACAAATATGAACCTAAAACCTAAAAGAAATGTTTACTCTTCCCCACTCTACCCATAACTAAAAATAAATAGCTAAAAAAAAATGCCCAATAGCCACCCAAAATACTTCAGTTTGTCATGTCTGCACTAGGACAATGGTTGGTACAGCCAGACTCATTCTTTTCTCTTACACAATCACTCCCAATGGACGTATGAGTTGTTTATTGTATTGGGGGGAAGCAAATGCATTTGTGTGCTGGGGCGGACTGACAACTCATGGAGCACCGGGCAATAGGGGATCATGGGGCCCCTGTGTCCTGCCCAAACTCAAAAAAGCCTATGAAAAAAGTACCAGGGGCATCTCATGGGGCCCCCTACTGACCCCGGGCCTTCGGGCAGTGCCCGAGTTCCCAAATGGTCAGTCCGCCCCTGTATGTGTGTGTTTGACTTGTAGAAGAAGATCATAAACCAGAGGCAGCCCCTTGAAACTCAAAATCTATTATTTAATATGCAACTAATTTTATTGTGTATCCTGGACTTAATGTCTATTGTCTTCAAATTTTTGCATAGGTGCCTGTCGCCCCTGCAACGACACAGAAATCTTAATGGCTGTCTGCACTAGTGACTTTGGTGAGTAAATGTCAAGTTCATCATCTTGCATAGTTTCAAAGTAAACCTGTGATTTGCCCATACTAGGATGAGACACAGGTGCTTTTTATAGGAAGGGTCATAAAGACATACATTTACCTTCTCCCCATTTCCTTCTGCTGTCAACCAACTTAAAATTGCTGTCTTCTGGCTTGATTAGTAAGTTGAAACTTGCACAATTTTGTGCATGTTTCCTTGATTCCATGTACTGGGGTCTACTGATTGGCCAATCTAGCACCAAGCTCTATATTGTGGGAAGACATTTTTTCCCATCAAGTGTTCTTCATCCAGTTTGGGGGCAAATTGAGGTGAGGATGTAGAGTATAAACTCCTTATGGTGTCTCCTGTAATGTGTTACTTTTCCTAGTAGTACCTTTCTCTTATATTATATCACTGGAGGGATCATTAGCAGGAGGAAGGAGGTCCTGATTGCCCCTATATAGATATTTAGTTATCACTAGAGGGGTAACCGGCAGGAGGAAGGTGATCCTGATTCTCCTATATAGATTTCTAGTCATCGCTAGAGGGATCATCGGTGGGAGGAAGGAGGTCCTGATTGCCCTATATAGATTTCTAGTCATCGCTAGAGGGATCATCGGTGGGAGGAAGGAGGTCCTGATTGCCCTATATAGATTTCTAGTCATCGCTAGAGGGATCATTGGTGGGAGGAAGGAGGCCCTGATTGCCCTATATAGATTTCTAGTCATCGCTAGAGGGATCATCGGTGGGAGGAAGGAGGTCCTGATTGCCCTATATAGATTTCTAGTCATCGCTAGAGGGATCATTGGTGGGAGGAAGGAGGCCCTGATTGCCCTATATAGATTTCTAGTCATCGCTAGAGGGATCATCGGCAGGAGGAAGGAGGCCCTGATTGCCCTATATAGATTTCTAGTCATCGCTAGAGGGATCATCGGTGGGAGGAAGGAGGTCCTGATTGCCCTATATAGATTTCTAGTCATCGCTAGAGGGATCATCGGCGGGAGGAAGGAGGTCCTGATTGCCCTATAGAGATCTTTAGTTCTCACTGGAGGGATCATCGGCAGGAAGGAGGAGGTCCTGATTCTGCTATATATAGATTTTTAGCTATCAGTAGAGGGATCACTACCAGGAGGCAGGAGGTTCTGATTCCTCTATATAGATCTTTGATTATTACTAAAGGGATTGCCATCAAGAGAAAGGCGGCCCTGATTCCTCTATATAAATCTTTGATTATTACTAGAGGGACTGCCATCAAGAGAAAGGCGGTCCTATTTCCTCTATATAGATCTTTAGTTATCATTATAGGATTCACCAGTAGGAAGAAAGAAGTCCAGATTCCTCTATATTAGCCACTGTCAACCAGTGTTTCATGGAACCTTAGAGTTGCTCCAGAAGTTGCTTGGGAGTTCCTTGAGCTGTGGCTGATTGACCTCCAGTCTAAAGGTGCCTGCATGGTTCTGGGAAGAACACCACTTAACAATGCCAGCGGAATGACACCAATGATCTTTTTAGCTGTCTGTAAAGGTAGCATTCTAACCACCACTATAAGGAGAGCATTCATCTCATTGACGGCTGATAGATTCCTTTGAGCAGGGGTTCCCAGAGACCTGAAATTTATTTCAAGGGTTCCTTTGGCTTGAAAAAGTTAAAAAAGACTGCACTATATAGTTATTTAGTTATCATTAGAGAGATCACCAACAGGAGGAAGGAGGTCCTAATTCCTCTATATAGATTTTAGAATTCTCTATTTAGGTTATAAGAATTTAATTTTGACCTTATATAGAATACTGTGTCCATTTCTGGAGACCTTGATTACAAAAAGATATTTATAAGAATGTATCCAGACAAAAGCAATAGAAATGGTGAAAGGTCTGAAAGATAAAATATTTCAGGAGAGACTGAAGGAACGTGACATGTACAGACTTAAAGAAAGGAGGAAAAGGGGGACGTGAAACCTTTGGCTACAGGAAGGGTGCGAATAAGATTCAGAAAATCAGTATTTTCTCGATCAAGATCAAGGACATGACCTCAAACTAGCATGAGTAAAGTACAAAAGTATTAGAATTATCAAAAGGCATTATTTTAGGACGGCACATGGGCTAAATGGTTAGCACTTCTGCCTGGCAGTACTAGGGTCGCTCGTTCGAATCCCAGCAACGGTTCCACCGCCTGGAGTTTGCATGTTCTCCCTGTGCCTGCATGGGTTTCCTCCCACACTCCAAAGACATGCTGGTAGGTTCATTGGATCCTGTCTAAATTGTCCCTAGTATGTGTATGAATGTAAGTTTGGGACCTTAGATTGTATACCCCTTGAGGGTTAGGGACTGATGTGAATGTACAATATATATGTAAAGCGCTGCGTAAATTGACGGCGCTATATAAGTACCTGAAATAAATAAATTTTACCAAAAAAGTAGTTGATGTTTGGAACAGACTTCCAGCAGAGGTAGTGAGTCATTCAACAGTAAGTGAAGTTACATATGATTGGGACAGACATAGATCTATACTCAGACATAAAGGTTATAGAGCACTTGGTCTTTTTCTGCTGCCTCTCTTCTATGGTTCTATGTTCAGCTGAAGCCAAATTTTTATGCCATAATGAAATGATTTTGCTCACTAAGCGTAAAAAATGTTGGCTCCATCGCTTGACAGGAACAAAGAGTATTGTCACCTCTCTCTCATCATATCCTGCATACTTTTTTTGATACAGCAAATAATGAATGTGCAACTTTTTAAAGAATTTCTACAAACTGGCTACAAAGCAACTTGTCCTCAGTAGAGCCTTGAACACCAATGTTTTAGCTGTTATCTCCAATCTCATACCGTGTTGCCATCCACTTAAAAATAGCTTTAACATTAGTTAGGCATTTTTTTGACAAAACCCTCCAGCATAAGTAGCATATTTTGTAGTCTTAAGTCATGGGCTTGGCTTGGCTTGACTCAGTGGAATGCAATAATGACTCAGTCAAGCGTTCAGTCCATCCCCAACCCCCTATTGCCTATTTTCTTCTGAGCTCTTACCTAAGCCTCCTTTGCCCCCTGCTGAATCCTAATAAAGAGTGAAGAGAGATTGTCTGTGCAGAAGGGGGGGTATCTGCGTAGACTCAGTTTCCTTGGCAATGCGGCCCGAGGGAAAGGCTTAAACCTTCTGTGTAGGCCTCAGGTTTGGAATGTCTATGGTGATGCTCTAAGTCTAAAAATTTGATTTTCTGGTTTGTTTAGGACAGACAAGAGATAGTAATTATTGTTTTTGCATTTTTTGTTTAAGTAGATCTAATTTCATTCTCTAAAACTCTCATATAAGCCTTGATATCTTAATATTATTTCAATGAATAGTTCACTATTTTTAAATACGCATCTGAAAAAAAAGGTGAACATTTGATTTTATGTTATGCTGAGACAACAGCAGCAATTTGTTGAACATTTCAAAATCTTGGCATTAATGTGCTCACTTGCTTTTCTTCTTTTTGCAGTTGTGCGTGGCAACATCCGAACAGTGTTCAATGACAAGGACGTGCAAGAATCTGTGATTGCAGTCAGTGCCACGAGGGTCTATCGCCAGAAGTTCACATTGTTTCAACCCCGAGGACACTCTGTAAAATCACTCGGAGATATTAAGACCCCTCTCAGCTGCGGGGTCCGACCTGGACCAGGCAGTTTTCTGTTTATGGGATGGGTACACTTTGGTGATGCCTGGTTAGGCTGTGCTCCACGCTATAAAGACTTCAAGAGAGTATACGAAACATCAAAGGAGACCCACGAAAACCCATGTGAGATAGCACTAGACTGAGGTTACAATGAAAATTGTGGACATTTTCTAATCTCCACAGAAAGGAAGGAATCTATTGTATGGCTGAATAGCCTGTTGGCCATCAACTTAATTTTCAGAAGCTTGTGAGAACCTAAAAGCTTTCAGGAATCCAAGGCCATTACTTCACCTTTTGTTAGCTAAAGTATGACTCTTCAGGTCTCCGGACATTGCTCCTACAACATAAGTCTTGAAAGACTGGAGAGTTTATCTAGAGATCCTTCAAAGTCATGCTAGATTTTGAGTGACTCCAACTACTTTGAAAAATGACCTCTGGATCATTTTCTGGGCTTTAACCAACCATAAGAATTTATTTAAAGCCTAGCATAAGGTCTTTTAAAACCACTTTCATTTCTGTGAATTCACAAATGGTGGAGAAGCCATGAACATGGAGTCTTCTTCAGGACCAACACCTTCCCTTCTCACAATTTGCACTCCTAAAAAGACATTATAGAGAACTGAGCCAGTTCTTATATTCCCTTTATTTGTTAGGGAGTACTTTATTGCTTATAGCCACATGTGACCACCTCCAAGATGGTGGAATGGCATGTATCTCTTCGAAGAAACCTAATGGCAGCTTAAAACGAACACTGAACATATCACGGGTGCCGAACCCCTCAGCATCCATGTAGCACTCTCTTTTTTTGTGATTTAACCAGTATTAAATGAAAGCTAAAAGGGAAAATAAAATACTAGAGTGTGGACAGCTCCCTGGTTGGCAGGGCATTCTGGGAATTCAGAATTTGGTAGCATAACTGGGATATCGAGCAATATTATTCCTCGCCGCCTTAAACTGGAGTAACTGCGGCTGCGGAGTGAAGGGGATAGTTTTATATTCCCACCTTTCTTTTTTTTTCTAATAACATATCATACAAATATCAGCATGTGACTGCTTCAGCTTTAAATATACAGATGACCAGATTGTCTGACTTGCTAAATAATGAATTAGTTTTTTACAAGAGCAGTTAATTTCAACTGCCCATTTTCCATAATTCGTAATCAATCTTATCTTATCGCTGAGCATTAAACGACTAATGGTGGAAATGTCAATATTAGGAAAAGGAGTTGTAAGTAAATCGAAACCCTAACCACATGGCACTTAGTTTGGTAAAGCTCGGTGTATTATGAAGGGTTGTTGAGTTTTTCCCATAAAATACTGTTTTCACCCTATTTTGCATCTCATGCAGTCTATTTCAGCCACTTCTGTTCTACATGCACTCCCCCCCAGTGTCGGTTGCACCTCAATGGACCTACTTCCAATTTTGATACACAGCCGCTTGTAGCCTCAATCATGGGTGCATATGATAGGGTGTCAAATATAGGGGCACAGCTGGGGGAGAGTTATTACAGGAAATGTCTGAACAAGGACCCTTAATGTTAGGGTCACCAGAGATTATTTTATCTTTATAGAACATTAGATTCTTAACGAATGGGTTTAGATCTACTTTTAATGAGTTGATTCGTGCTGTGTTTTAATGTTTGGTACCTATGGGCATTGTCAAGAACAAATGCATATTGGCCATCAAGTCAGCTCTAGAATCTGGAAGACGGATAGCCAGTCTGTCTAGCTCGGCCTTTCTCAACCTTTTACCCCAGAGGAACCTCTAACAGCAATTCATCAGGCTCCAATGAGAAAAATACCCCTTACATTGGTGGTCAAAAAGCCACCCAGACAAATACAATCTCATTGATGTCACGTCATGGATTCTGCCAAGTGGTCTTGGTCCCAGAACTATGCAGACAGTAGGTCAATCGGTCACAGCTTAAGAAACCCATAGCAACCTCTCAAGGAACCCTAGGGTTCCACAGAACCCTGGTTGAGTATGGCTGGTCTAGCCTAATATTACTATCCTAATTCAATACTGTATTGCTCAGCAAATGAAAACACTGCTTATTGAATCTGCAGGGCACAAAATATCAGGAAAATAGTACTGGTTTTAAAGGAGTAAAAAGAAAAATGTAATTTTCCATTGGCATTTAGGACACAATTCTTCAAACACCATGTTTAAAGTGGTAGTAAATTTTTATTTTTTAAAATAATAAAAATGTTATACTTACCTGCTCTATGCAATGCTATTGCACAGAGTAGCCCTAAACCTCTTTTTATGGGGTCCCCCGCCAGCAATCTAGGCTCATTTTCTACTTGATGTGTCAACATAGGAATCCGCTTTCTATTATGGCGCACCTGGCCCTCCACAGCCGGATTGTGTGTCCATTGACACATAGCGAGGCTTGGCCCCACTCCTTTACCACAGGATTTGACTGACAGCAGTGGGAGACAATGGCTCTTACTGACTCAGCAAAACCTGTGAAAACTGGGGGTTGGGAGAGAGACACAACAGACAGGCACAGGGCTGGATCGAGTGAGGGGGCGATACTGTTACTGGGACTTTTTTTGCCTTTTTTTTACCCTAAGGTAACAAAAAGGAAAGCCTTTAGAACCACCTTAATGAGGTCTAATTCATATAGTAAGATTGGTCAGGGAAGCAATTAGCAGATGTGAAGGACTTGAAATTATTTTCCATTTTTAAGATTTTTATTTTCAGAATGAAATAATTTTTGGCAGATTGGGCAAAATTAGGACCAGGGGCGGACTGACCATTTGGAAACTTGGGTCAGTAGGGGGCCCCATGAGATGCCCCTGGTACCTTTTTCATAGGCTTTTTGAGTTTGGGCAAGGACACAGGGGCCCCATGATCCCCTATGGCCTGGGGGCCCCATGAGTTTTAGGCTGCCCCTGATTAGGACACTACAAAATCATATTACACTGTTGTCTTGCTGAGTTTTTTTTTTCGGCAGAGTTGGGAGGTTCCAAACAACACAACCCTTTAGGGCAGCTGACAGTAACTTTTGTAGAAATAAATCCCATATCAAAAAAAAAAAAAAAAAAGATGGATGCCATCCTTGGCTCGGTACATTTTTATGCTACAGAGCAAAATCTCAAAGAGGTTATTTTTTATAAATGCATTTTTATTTATTTTCTTTTTTTTTTCTTTTTCTAAATTCGAAAATGCACTAAAAGAGTTTTTTTTTTATGATACCAAAATCTGATTTGTGTTTTTGTAAAGCAGATTCACCGTCATCTTTTTTTGTATTTATGTCTTATGATTGTTGCCTTTGTCTTGTAAATGTTATAAAGTGGCATTATACCTTGCCAATAAGAGGCTATTCTTATATCAATGAATAAGAGGTTCTTTGTTTTGATAAGTCTCTCTTGCATTGTGGAACCCTCTTGAAAACATTGGTCATCTCTTTACTGTACAATAGGATGGATCTGCTGGAAAAAAAAGTAGTATATTTGTAAAAAAAAATTAAAAATGTGCTTTTGATACTGCTGCAATGAAAGCTAGGTCACTGCCAGACTGGATTTGATGGCCCTCTATGCCCCACATTGGCAGCAAAGCTTTGTGGGAGCGTGGAGAGTGGTCATGGGTAATCTAGTCACTTAGCCTGCAATATATATGAAGAACCAATGTAAATAATTGTTCAAAAGACAGAACTTTATGTAAATGACTTGTATAGTTAAATGTGATTTTTATATGTTCCTTCATACATGTTTTGCAATATGTGTTTTATATAAAAAAAAATACAAAACATATGGACTCTTTTGTTCTTATTTTTCACTCTTTCTATTAACTTGAATAAAAAAAAAACCAATATATTGAAAAAAAAAAAGTATTTTCTGGAGTTTTGATTGATATTGTGCACATATAGTGCATATGTGAAACCTAAACTCAAGAATAATATTAAAGAGACCCTGTCACCAAATCAAAGTGGTAATAAACTCCGGAAGTGACATCATTGTGGCTCGGCCAGTCAGATGGTCAGGGGCCAGCAACCCCGGAAGGAAGACCTGGAGAACATGAAAGCCCTATCAGTGGTAACAGCGTGCTGCTGGAGGGCTGTGTTTTAAGGAAAGTTTTTCATAATGTGCTAGTATGCAATGCATACTAGCACCTGATGATATTGCCTTTCAGGGGGAAAACCTTTTTTTTTAATCTTGGCTACCACTTACTAAACCCACAACAGTAAAATCAGCCTGTATATTCAGTAAAAGCACACTTGTTATACACTCTGTGGAAACTAAGAGGTTAATCCTCTGCATTGTGTAAAAATGCTGTTTGTTCCTGTTTTCTCTGATCCTCCTCTTGTTCCAGTGTCCCCTCTTATCTCCTGATAAGACATATTGTGTGGAGACACTCTGCACATGCTCAGTTTGGTGTGTATTGGTGGAGAGGCTGTTTTTTTTTTCTTGGGAGAGTGCATGTGAACAGCACAGGCCAATCACCGCTGTCAAGACAGAGGTCGGGGTCCTGAATCCTCCTAGAGCAGAAAGAAAACTCCTACAAGCTTTGACCAGTGCTCTTCTGCACACTGATAGAAGTCACAAGACTGCTATGTATGGCTGATGAGAAAAGGTAGTTTATATTTACTAAAATAATTTTCTAAAAAATTTGACTACTCCCCAAAAAAAAAATCCATAGTACAGCCCCTTTCCTCTTACAGCCTTCTCCTCTTATGACAGTGTATGGATTATTATTTTATTTATTTCAGGTACTTACATAGCGCTGTCAATTTACACAGCACTTTACATATATATTGTACATTCACATCAGTCCCTAACCCTCAAGGGGTGTACAATCTAAGGTCCCTAACTCACATTCATACATACACATACTAGGGACAATTTAGACAGGAACCAATTAACATACCAGCATGTGTGGGAGGAAACCCACACAGGCACAGGGAGAACATGCAAACTCCAGACAGGTGGTGCCGTGCTTGGGATTCGAACCAACAGCCCTAGTATTGCCAGGCAGAAATGCTAACCATTTAGCTACTGTGCTACTTATTTAAAGTGGTTCTGAAGCCTCAAAGTTGTTTTCACCTTAATGTATTCTATGTTCTGTTGCGGGCTGAAAACATAGCATTTTTGAGGAATGAGTGGTATCAGCCCTGCCCATTTTTTATCAGATGAACTACTCTGACCCACCCACTCTTCCATCCCCACAGCATAAAGACTAAACATTCTGTAGTCCTACGAGGAGAGCTAATTACTCTCCTTAAGATAACACAGGACGTGAGTGTAGGAAGTGGCAGTTGGCTTGTCTGCCACTAGCTGGCTTTGTTCAAACTATGATATGGTAAGGGAAACTTGCAATTGGATGTTAGGTCCCCTTTCAGAAAATGACCCTCTTCTGGTAATATAATGGGTGTAGTCAGTGCCCATATAAATGCCAGATGTGGGAGGAGCCTAGTGGTAGATGGGGCATTGGAGCCGAACACCTCAGAGCTGATAAGATGTAGTCCCTCTACATGATGGATATACCAAAGGGCTCTTTGTAGGGCTGAAGTCTCAAGCAAGGTGGTCCAGAACTCAGTAGGAACAGCTATAATCGACCTGTCTACCCTGACCTTCTTCTTGAGGTGCATAAGGCCTTAGAGGCCAGAGTCCTCTGATGTGAGAAGTGTTGAAGCTAGGATTGCCACCTCATCTCTTTAAAACCGAACACATATTAATTAAACAGGTTCTGGGGCTGATTAAGGTGGTAATTAAAACTCATTTAGTGCCTTATGTGCATTAATTTGCCGCAGAACCCGTGTCATTAATATGTGTTCTGTTTTAAAGGGATGAGGTGGCCATCCTAGTTGAAGCCTGGGAATGAGTGTGCCATCTGGGAGCGTACTCAGCTGGGCAGAACTGTGGAAGGGGCAATGGAAGAGAGTCGTGTAATAATGAAGGCATCTTGGTCATGGAAGCTAAATGCCGTGGAATTGGTCCCAAATTTGTGGTGCTCCGAAGGAGAGAAGGTACAAAGGGAAGATGGCTTAAAGTTATGTGCTTGCATTCTGCTCAAAAATTACATTTACAGATTGTCTATTCCTGTGTATGGCGTTCGACATCAAATAATTCTGCTAGTATGTCAATGTGATGTCAGATGGCTATGGTAAAGTGAGGAAAATGCATTTTATGTGTTGACATTCCTTTATTCTTAAATATTAAGGCCTAGGCTGAGTATGTCATGATCTGGCTTATGGCCAGAAGTATGGCACAATATGGCAGAGGCCACCACCATTACAGGAGAGTAGCTGTCCTATCCAAGAAGAAGCGGGGTGGAGACTTGCTCAGTTTGGCATCAACTCAATCTTGGTCCCCCTTACATGTGCACTGTCCACAGAGCAGCTCTGAATTTCTGGCATGGTCAATAGGATTTGTGTTGCATTTACTGAACGGATATTAAGGCCTAGGCGAAATATGTCAAGAACTGGCTTATGGCCAGAAGTATGGCACAATATGGCAGAGGCCACCACCATTACAGGAGAGTAGCTGTCCTATCCAAGAAGAAGTGGGGTGGAGACTTGCTCAGTTTGGCATCAACTCAATCTTGGTCCCCCTTACATGTGCACAGTCCACAGAGCAGCTCTGAATTTCTGGCATGGTTAATAGGATTTTTGTTGCATTTATTGAACGGATATTAAGGCCTAGGCCGAATATGTCAAGAGCTGGCTTATGGCCAGAAGTATGGCACAATATGGCAGAGGCCACCACCATTACAGGAGAGTAGCTGTCCTATCCAAGAAGAAGTGGGGTGGAGACTTGCTCAGTTTGGCACCAACTCAACCTTGGTCCCCCTTACACATGCACAGTCCACAGAGCAGCTCTGAATTTCTGGCATGATCAGCAGGATTTATTTTGCATTAATTGAACAGATACAGAACATTTTCAATAGCATATTTAACAGACCAAAAGTTAGAAAAGGAGAAGTTCATTGTCAGAGTTTACACTTTAGGTTGATTCTCTTCACACGTCTCTCCCCTTTCACCGAGTACATACACATGTTCACAATTGCTCTAAAAATATACATTGTTTTGAAAATAATCCATCCTTCACAGTGAAATGCTTCAGACTCAAGGAATGTACACATTGTTCTGTGATTGCTCCATAGTAGTTTTTCTTCGTAGTTTAAATAATGTCTCCAGGTAAAAGTCTCTTCCACTTATTTCCATCACTGTCACTCATAGAATGTACCTGCAGGACATGCAGACTTGTAAACACAGCCCTCACAGACTCGGGGACAGAACCATGCAGATGGTCTACATACAGTATAAGTTGACAGAAATAAAAAGACACAATTGTACACCCTGATATAAAGCATACCTCTTAAATATTTGTAAATATATTGGCCAAGGTCACACGTAGATTCTCTACAGAATCATTGTTATATACATTACATGAAACTCTTGTATATGCAGATTTTAATTCAACATACTATATTTTTTGGAACATATTTTTTGAGTCCACGTCTGGATGGATGCAAATGCAGTTCAGATGATAAAAAAACAGTAACTTGGGCCATGTTGTTATATTACATCCAAAACACCTCAACCGAATATATAGAACAGCCATTTTCAGCGAAGGTTCTTACAAAGGTTACCAAGTGTTCTCTGTAGGTGAGTGACCTCCCATTTGATGATCCTACGTATTCCTGGCTCTAATGCCACTTGGCCAGGGGCGTAATTACCGCAAGGAAAACAGCCAATCCCCAGAAGAAGGGGCTCACGTGGAAGGCGACAGAAGATGAGGATCAGATGGGGCACTGTCTAAGATCCATCATGGGATCCGAGAGAGGCTGCAGGCTTCTGGAGGGCATAGGCAGAGGCCGACTCTCATTCTCGCACAAAGGCAACACTGGGGATGGCTGGCTGCTTTCATTCTGGAGAGGTGCAGGTGAGTGCTGGAAGAATGCATCTGTCTGTCTGTCTGTGGCTCCAGGGATGGCTGGCTGCTTTTTCTCTCCCACCCCCCCTCCCCTCTTTTTCTTATTGGGGGGGCAATTTTTGCGTTGCCTAGGGCAGCACAAAAACAAAATACACCACTGCACTTGACAACGCCAGTTGAATTACATCATGTTTTTAGCTGTCTGTAAGGCTGGCATTCTGACCACCCATGTAAAGAGAGAATTTTTACCCCTGACCGCCAATGGAAGGGAACTTCCTCCCAATGACCACCAATGAATTCATTTTAGTAGGGGTTCCCCAAGACCTGAAAATTATTTCAAGGGTTTCCCTGGCCTAAACATGTTTGGAAAGGCTGTAGAGTATCAATAACCCCTTCCTTCTCTGGGCTATGGCACTTCCTTCTCTGGGCTATGACCTAGCACAGAAAAAGTAGAGAAATCCTTAGGGTGGATTCCCCATAAGGGGAGCCGTTCCACCCAGTTCCCAGGTTTGTCCACTGTAGGAGAGACTTTGTATAGCATAGTCTTTGTTTTTAGCGCCATGCTCCCCACATTCTCTTCCCTTTCTTGGAGGCCTCCCAGTCACTTTCAACCCAAAACTACACTTCTTAAAGGATCCATATGCAGCTCAGATAATAAGAGGGGCGTTCAAGTCAAACTGAAACTTTTGAGTTTATATAATAAAAGAACACTTTTTAAGGTGTGGAAACTGCATTTACTGTATTTTTCGTCATACATCCCCTGCTATATATATACACTTATCCCAGCATATAACTAATGCCTGGAAAGCTCCGTTATAGAAAGATTTGTCAGTATGCCTGAACCATCCTGGGACATCCGGCTTCACTTCGTCATCATTGAGTTCACCGTTCCCACAAAAAGATTTGTCTCTTGTGCAATTTCACGACAGGTTATGCGTCGATTATCCAGGATCAGGCATTCCACACGCCTAATGTTCACAGGAATGACTGCTGTGGGCTGGGAACCACCACGGCTGGGATCATCACTGACGGATGTACAGCCATCTCTGAAATGCTTACACCATTGAAATGTCTTACTGCAGTTGAGCATCTCATCAGCCTACTGAAGTCTTCTGTAGATTTCCATGGGTTTAATGCCTTCGTTCACAAGCAACTACATCATCACATGCTGTTCCATGCACATACTAACTTTGTTTCCCATCTTGATTAACAGTCTCTGGACAGGCCTGCAACCTGTCAGCCCCCTATCAGTAATAGCAGACACTTGCCACGTACTACTGCGTGAAACACCGCCACACTAGTATCCATTTTTATTTCTGTAAAATTAAAAGTCCCGGTTTGACTTGAACGCCCCTCGTGTTTAGCAGAAATGTGAAACCAGGGTTCCTTGGAACCGTAGAGTTCTTCCAAAGGTGGCGAGGGGTTCCTTGAGCGATAGCTGACTGACCTCGCATATGATGGTCCTACATAATCCTTGCGTCAACGCCACTTGGCAAAGCCAGCAGAATGACATTAACTTCTTAACTATCTACAAGGGTGACATTCTGACGACCCCAGTAAAGAGGGATTTCCTACCACTGACCACCAATGGAAGGGACCTCATTCTCACTGACCCCTGATAAATTAATTTAGTAAGGGTTCTCTGAGATTTAAAAATTATTTCAAGGGTTTTTCCAGGGTAAACATGTTGGGAAAGGCTGTTGAGTATCAAAACCTCCTTCTATGGGCAATGGTGTTAGATCTGAGGAATTGATCCAGCTTAGAAAATATAGAGAAGCCCTTGGGGTGGATTGCCCATAAGGTTTGACTTTCCACCCAGTTCTCAAGACTACCGTAGGAGAGATTTTGCATAACAAA
This sequence comes from Staurois parvus, assembly GCF_062004578.1. Classification (NCBI taxonomy): domain Eukaryota; kingdom Metazoa; phylum Chordata; class Amphibia; order Anura; family Ranidae; genus Staurois; species Staurois parvus. The sequence continues at coordinate 10,513 of NW_028320493.1, read as the reverse complement.
ATCTTAATTTTTAGTGCTATGCTCTCCACTTTCATTTCCCCTTTCTTGGAGGCTACCCATTCACTTTCATTCAGTGTGTATATAAAAGAATCTAAGGCAGTGTTCCCTACAAGGGTTCCCCGAGACCTCAAAATTATTTCAAGGGTTCCTCTGGGGTAAACATGTTGGGAAAGGCTGTAGAATATCAAAAACTTCCCATTCAGGCAATGGCTGTAGATCTGAGGAATCGGTCCAGCATAGGAAATGTAGAGAAGTCTTTTGGTGATTCCCCCTTAACAGGAGCCATTCCACCCAGTTCCCAAGACTGCTCACTGTAGGAAAGACTTTGTTTATAAAAATCGTAGTTGTTAGGACCATGCTCTCCGCTTTCACTTCCCCTTTCTTGGAGTCACTTTCAGCCAATGTACATACGGTATAAGAGAATATAAGGCAATGTCCCCTACAAGGGTTCCCCGAGACCTCAAAATTATTTCAAGTGTTCCTCTGGGGTAAGAAAATAAGAAAGAAAAGCCACCTGTAATAACACAGATAATTTGTGTCCTAATACTATCTCCGACTCACTTATAGAAGTGTGGATTTATAAACCGGGAATGTGATCAAATAAAGTACTTTTTGTAACTACTGAATCTATATTACTCCGCGTGGATCTTTAAGTAACCACTTTTTTTCTGGGTGGTGTTGCCCTTGTCACACTCCCATATTTTCTATTCCTCTGGGGTAAACATGTTGGGAAAGGCTGTAGAATATCAAAAACTCCCCATTCGGACGACTGTAGATCTGAGGAATCGATCCAACATAGGAAATGTCGAGAAGTCTTTTGGTGATTTCTTCATAACAGGACCTGTTCCACTCAGTTCACAAGACTACTCATTGTAGGAAAAACTTTGTATATCAAAATCTTAGATTTTATGTGCCATACTCTTCACGTTCACTTCCCCTTTCTTAGAGGCCACCCAGTAACTTTCATTCAATGTGTATATAAAAGAATACAAATCATTGTTCCCTACAAGGGTTCCTCGAGACCTCAATTTATTTCAAGGGTTCCTCTGGGGTAAACATGTTGGGAAAGGCTGTAGAATATCAAAAACATCCCAATCAGGCAATGGCTGTAGATCTGAGGAATCAATCCAGCATAGGAAATGTAGAGAAGTCTTTTGGTGATTTCTCCATAACAGGAGCCATTCCACCCAGTTCTCAAGATTGCTCACTGTGGGAAAGACTTTTTTTTATCAAAATCTTAGTTATTAGGACCATGCTCTCCGCTTTCACTTCCCCTTTCTTGGAGGCCACCCAGTCACTTTCAGCCAATGTACATACGGTATAAGAGAATGTAAGGCAATGTCCTGTACATGGATTCCCCGAGACCTCAAGATTATTTCAAGGATTCCTCTGGGGTAGACAGGTTGGGAAAGGCTGTAGAACATGGGTTTCAAACTGGTGGCCCTCCAGCTGTTGCCAAACTACAAATCCCATGAGGCATTGAAAGATTGACAGTTACAAGCATGACTCCGAAAGGCAGAGGCATGATGGGAATTGTAGTTTCACAACAGCTGGAGGGCCGCCAGTTTGACACCTGTGCTGTAGAATATCAAAAACTCCCCATTTGGGCAATGGCTGTAGATTTGAGGAATCGATCCAGCATAGGAAATATCGAGAAGTCTTTTGGTGATTTCTCCATAACAGGAGCTGTTCCATCCAGTTCCCAAGACTGCCCACTGTAGGAAAAACTTTGTATATCAAAATCATAGTTTTTATGTGCCATACTCTTCACTTTCACTTCCCCTTTCTTGGAGGCCACCCAGTCACTTTCAGCCAAAGTACGTATAATACAATCCAACTGTGAACATGCAGCAGTCTCCATTTTAAAATGAATGTAAACCCAAAACTCTAAAATCCTGCATAAGCTTTTTTTTATCATTTCAAAGCTTATTTTAAATCTGCATCTTTTATTAAAATAATATCTGGTGATCCTGCCAAAGCTACTAGAGCTTCCTGTGCAATAGCTTGAGTGTCTGCCTTCTACAAAGTCGGTGTTCGACTCTCAAATGATTTCTTTTACATTATCGATAATCCGTCAATGGAGGGAGACATCTGATACGATAAGCCGGCATTTGATCCAGTAATAAAAACTGCAACATCAGTTTTGAGTGGAGAAGACATTTGAGCCTGCCGCCGTCATTAGCACAGTCTTCCTAAGAGGAAGTGACTTTTTAATTACGATGTTATGTGTTAAATACTGTTCCTTCCCTGTGATCCTTTAATCCCATTATAATGCTGTCATAACTCAAACTGCACATCAAAGGGACATTTCTCAGAGACTTATTGCTATGGGGATTAGTGTGGGACGAGGGCTCTTGCGGCTCTGTACATTTATTGCTGCAACCTGCTCTCCCTGGCTTACTTCCTTTCCTGGAGACCAACCGGTGGAGCCACCGCATGATGTTATTTAATCTAAGCCGACTTAAAGTGGACCTGTCATCTAAGTCTAAGTTTAAAATAGGGATTTGTTCGCTCTTGTGTTAAATACCAAAGGGAATGTTTGTCATTACCTCGCAGCTACAATAAATGTAAGGCGGGGGGGGGGGTGATGATCTTCTGAAATCTCAGAGGTAGAGGAATATTATTTTTAAACAGTTTGTCCAAAAAGAATTGGATTTTGGTCCTAGTAGTCTGTAGGAACCGCTGTCCACTAATCCTTGGCAATGGTCCGTATTGGCAGTAGAGATGCGGGCGCCATTGCACAAAAAACACATATCAGGTGCATTGCAAACAGATTTGACACCATCATGGTGAATGCTAAGTTGATGTAAATCACAATGAATTAGAGCAGAGACTGCGAGCCGGGCCTTCTCCTCTGACATTATTTATTTATTTCAGGTACTTATATAGCGCCATCATTTTATGCAGCACTTTACATATATGTTGTACATTCACATCAGTCCCTAACCCTCAAGAGCAGAAAGAAAACTCCTACAAGCTTTGACCAGTGCTCTTCTGCACACTGATAGAAGTCACAAGACTGCTATGTATGGCTGATGAGAAAAGGTAGTTTATATTTACTAAAATAATTTTCTACAAAATTTGACTACTCCCCCCCAAAAAAATAACAATAGTACAGCCCCTTCTCTCTTACAGCCTTCTCCTCTTATGGCAGTGTATGGATTATTATTTTATTTATTTCAGGTACTTACATAGCACTGTTAATTTACGCAGAACTTTACATATATATTGTACATTCACATCAGTCCCTAACCCTCAAGGGGTGTACAATCTAAGGTCCCTAACCCTCAAGGGCGTACAATCTAAGGTCCCTAACTCACATTCATACATACACATACTAGGGACAATTTAGACAGGAGCCAATTCACCTACCAGCATGTCTTTGGAGTGTGGGAGGAAACCAGAGTACCTAGAGGAAACCCACGCAGGCACAGGGAGAACTCCAGGCAGTTGGTGCCATGATTGGGATTTGAACCAATGATCCTAGTTCTGCCAGGTGGAAGTGCTAACCATTTAGCCACTGTGCTGCCCAACATCAGTGCCTGACCTGACAAATGTGCTTCTGGAAGAATGGTCCAACCTTCCCATAGACACCCTCCTAAACCTTGTGGACGGCCTTCCCAGAAGAGTTGAAGCTGTTATAGCTGCAAAGGGCGGGGCCAACTCAATATTGAACCCTACGGACTAAGACTGGGAGGCAATTAAGGTTCATGTGTGTGAAAAGGCAGGCGGCCCAATTTGGCAATATAGTGTATATTATTTTAGACCCAGTGATATCATCACTTGGTCTCTGTGGTTCTCTATGCAATGCAGCCAGATCATAGCTTGTGAAAGGGGCCAGCAGGATGCTGTACATAGCTTCCTGAAACCATCAAAGCACCCTGCCTCAATACTCCGCTCAAGAACCCTCAGCAGTGTTTTGGTTCTTTGGAGGAATTATCAAATATCAAGATGGCTTAAAGGGTGGATGTCTGCCTGGAGGAATGTACGCAGGTGGAGAGTGCAGTATATCCTCCAATCCTTCAGGCTGGCTGGAGATAATTGAGTACTAATTGTCCCCTGCTATGGGCTCCAAGCAGCATAGGCAGACCACATTTGTTTAGACAACTGCCACATGTGTTGCTGAGCCTCCATAACTGAAAGTTCTAAAATTCAATGTATAGAAGAGGCTGGCCAAGGACATTCAAGCTGGGGAAGAGAGCACTAGACGATCCTGGATGTCCTCCAGACAGGAAATTGCACGGGCTCTATCTGACTTTCTGCCACTTCTGATGCACATTGTGGGAAGCTCACAGTGTGCGGTGAAATCAGAGTAAGCCATTTTAGTCCAGGAGAGGATCCGGTACAGGCCCAGCTTTTATTATAGCATTGGACAAAATGAGGTTTCAGAGCCTCACAGGACTCCTTTATTAGGCAACAGTGACTGCTTGAAGTGCAGGTGTATAACCCCATATAGTAAATGTCCATTGGGGTGTCATGTAGAAGAAATAAAATACATCCCAACACACAAATGCAGTGCGTTACTGTGCCTTGTGGTATGGCCAGTGTTAGGATATGACGGCAAACACTGCTTTCAAATGCAATGCGATGTTCAAACTAACATGCTGGAACGCAAAAAGCAGCGAATAGCTCCATTTCACCTGGTCTGCCTGCAGTGCCAACGCAGCTCATTGGGAGTGATTGTGTCCAAAGAAATGCAGGGAGGTCAGATGCAACCTCAGAACTGTCATCCACGCAGCACTGCTGAAGTCAGTACTACTGCCAAATTTACCCATTGATGTCCATGGGAATCTACTGCCAAATTTAGCCATTCAAGACAATGGGACTCTACTGTCAAATTCACCATTGAAGTCAATGGGAATCTACTGCCAAACTTACCCATTGAAGTCAATGGAAATCTACTATCAAACTTACCCGTTGAAGTCAATGGGAATCTACTGCCAAACTTACCTATTGATGTCATTGAGAATCTACTGCCAAACTTACCTATTGATGTCAATGGGAATCTACTGCCAAACTTACCCATTGATGTCAATGGGAATCTACTGCCAAACTTACCCATTGATGTCAATGGGAATCTACTGCCAGATTTAGCCATTGCAGACAATGGGACTCTACTGTCAAATTCACCCATTGAAGTCAATGGGAATCTACTGCTAAACTTATCCTTTGAAGTCAGTGGGAATCTACTGCCAAAGTTACCCACTGAAGTCAATGGGACTCTACTGTCAAACTTATTAATTTAGGTCAATGGGAGTCTACTGCCAAACTTACCCATTGAAGTCAATGGAACTCTACTGAAAACTCACCCATTGAAGTCAATGAAAATCTACTATCAAACTTACCCGTTGAAGTCAATGGGAATCTACTGCCAAACTTACCTATTGACGTCATTGAGAATCTACTGCCAAACTTACCTATTGATGTCAATGGGAATCTACTGCCAAACTTACCCATTGATGTCAATGGGAATCTACTGCCAGAATTAGCCATTGAATACAATGGGACTCTACTGTCAAATTCACCCATTGAAGTCAATGGGAATCTACTGCTAAACTTATCCTTTGTAGTGGGAATCTACTGCCAAAGTTACCCACTGAAGTCAATGGGACTCTACTGTCAAATTTATTAATTTAAGTCAATGGGAGTCTACTGCCAAACTTACCCATTGAAGTCAGTGGAACTCTACTGAAAACTCACCCATTGAAGTCAATGGAAATCTACTATCAAACTTACCCATTGAAGTCAATGGGACTCTACTGTCAAACTCACCAGTTGAAGTCAATGGGAATTTATTGCCGACCTTATTCTTTTAAGTCAATGGGAATCGATTGCCAAACTTACCCATGGAAGTCAATGGGACCCCAGTGCAACTGCAAGCTAAACACTTGGATTGCAGTTGCAATGCGACATATCAACCCAAAACCTAACTTTGGCTAGAAAAGAAAAAAGGATTCAGTATGTGGCAGTAGGAGGGACAGAAAGATTTGAAGGTCGAGAACTAGAGGCTCAATTCACCATGCAATAACGTTCGTAACAATGCACATCACATGCATTGTAGCTTAGTGAATTGAGCCTGACATCTCGGCTTTCTGTCTCCAGTGCCGCGCGTCTATTAGCTGTACAGTCAGCCTCGTCAACCCATCTGGCCGGCCTTGGCATGAGCAGGAACGTTGACTGCTCTCAGGGAGGTTGGCTGGATATTCCCACTGAGGCTGTCACACATAATCCCCGTCCAACAGCCCAAACCAAAACATCCCATTGTGCTGAGCCGGCCTCGCATATTTTCCCAGCTATACAGCCGCAGCAACCAAATGCAGAACCTGGCGGGGGCACAATGATATCCTTGGCATGTAACCCCCAGGACCTTGCCTTAACCCCTTCCATCACAGAGCCGCTTTGATGACTGGCGGGTATTGTGTGCCAACGTTTTGCAGAGGGCGACCTCGGGGAATAGTGACCTACACAGGCTGAAAATCTTTCATCCACATTCTTCAAAGAATATTCATTGGCAGATTCATACTTTTATTCATAATGAATATAAATATGATTTATTCATACTATTATTTACATTTTTTATGTTTTTTTAAATTTTATTTTCTTGTTTGTTTTTTATTTTTTATAACTAAAATAGAAAAAATATAAAGCCATATTTAAAGCTGTTTTTTTTTAGATTTTCAAGTGTTCTGAAGTGTTATTTTTCTAATTAGAGTACAAAAGCACCCCTCACATTAAATCACGCACTATTGCCTTATGCCTCATTGTTTTTGTACAGTATAATTTCCACAACTATTATGTTATAACAACTTTATCATCCAGATAATATCAAAATATACAAAAAATGGAACGTAAATAAAATAACAAAAATACAAAAGCAGTGCAAATTGCAAGAAATCTTTTTTTTTGCATTTTTTTAGGTTTTTTTTTCTTACAAATGTAAACATTTGTATAGAACAATGATAGCAAAGACATTATGCCTCACTATTTTTAAAGATATTATTCACAACTATTGGGTTATATAACAACTATACTATCCAAATATCAAAATATACCAAAATATTAAAAAAGCTAAGAAAAAAAACAAATACCAAAAATGCAAAAAATTTAAAACAAAGACAAAAAAATAATATTTTTTATTTTCTTGATTTTGGTATAATTTTAGATTATTTGGATAATAAAGTTGTTGAAACTGAATATTTGTGAACGACATGTATGAACATTATGATGTAAGGTTTTTATTACTATTGTTTTAGGCAAAAAGTATTTTTTGGTGATCCCATTAAGGTGATTTCTCTTTACTTCCTGTCTCAGTGACACCAGTACAAGAAATAGTAGGTGACAATTGTCACTGGGAGAGGAAGAAGAAGGAGAAGGAGAAGAAGGAGAAGGAGAAGAAAGAGATGGAGAAGAAGGAGAGAGAGAAAGGAGAACAAGGAGAAGAAGAACAAGGAGAAGAAGGAGAAGAAGAACAAAGAGAAGAAGAACAAGGAGAAGAAGAACAAGGAGAAGAAGAACAAGGAGAAGAAGGAGAAGAGGAACAAGGAGAAGAAGGAGAAGAAGTAGAAGAAGGAAAAGGAAAATGAGAAGAAGGAAAAGGAGAAGGAGAAAAAGGAGAAGGAGAAAAAAGAAAATGAAAAGGAGGAGAAGGAGAAGGAAAAGGAGGAGAAGAAGAAGGAGAAGGCAAATGAGAAGGAGAAGGAGGAGAAGGAGAAGAAGATGAAGAAGAAGAAGAGGTTGAAGGAGGAGGAGGAGAAGGAGAAGAAGAAGGAGGAAGAGGAGAAGAAGAAGAAGAAGAAGGAGAAGGAGGAGAAGAAGGAGAAGGAGGAGAAGAGGGAGAAGAAAAAAGAGAAGAAGAAGAACAAGGAGAAGAAGGAGAAGAGGAAGAAGAAGAAAGAAAATGAGAAGGAAAAGGAGGAGGAGGAGAAGAAGGAGAAGAAGAAGAAGGAGGAGGAAGAAGCAGAATTAGAAGAAGAGAAGAAGGAGGAGGAGGAAAAGGAGGAGAAGGAGAAGAAGAAGGAGGAGGAGGAGAAGGAGAAGAAGAAGGAGGAGAAGAGAAGAAGGAGAAGGAGAAAAAAGGAGAAGGAGAAAAAAGGAGAAGGAGAAAAAGGAGAAGGAGAAAGGGGGAGAAGGAAAATGAGAAGGAGAAGGAGGAGAAGGAGAAGAAGATGAAGAAGAAGATGAAGAAGAGAAGAAGAGGAAGAAGGAGGAGGAGAAGAAGAAGAGAGGATGAGGAGGAGAAGGAGAAGAAGAAGGAGGTGAGTTGAAGAGGGAAGTTGGAATAGGAGATAGGAGATTGGTTTGGTTAGGGGTAGGTGGGTTGTTGGTTTAGAAGAGAAGAAGAAGAGTAGGAGAAGAAGGAGAAAAGGAGAGGAGGGAGGTGAGGTAGGATAGGTTGGTATGTTGTAGGAAGTAGTAAGTAGGATTGTAGGTGTTTGTGATGATTGTGGGTAGTGTTGGAGATGTTGATGGGAGGTGTGGAGGTTAGGTGATGTGTGTATGTTGGTGTGGTGGTTTGTTGTTGGAATGGTGTAGGTGTTTTTGGTGGTGTTGGTGTGTGTTGGTTTGTTGGGTGATGGTGTAGTGGTTTGGAGGTAGTTGGTGAGTTTGTTGTTGTTGTGGAGTTGTTGTTTTGGTTTGTGGTGTGTTTTGGTTGGTGTTTTTTTGTTTTGTTTGGTGTTGGTTGGTGTTGTTGTTTGTTTGGTTATTGTTGGTGGATGGTGTTGTTGTGGTGTTTGTTGTGTTTTTGGTGTGGTGTTGTTTGTTGGTGTTGTTTTGTTGGTTGTGGTGTGTGTTTGGTGTTTGTGTTGTTTTTGGTTTGTTTTTGTGTTGGGTTGTTGTTGTTTTTGTTGGTTGGTTGTTTGGTGTTTTTTGGTTTGTTAGTTTGAGTTGTATTTGGTGTTGTTGTTTGTTGTTGGTTTTGTGTAGGTTTTGGTTTGTTGGTGTGGTGTTTTGGTTTTGGTGGTTTTTGTTGGTTTGTGTTGTTGGTTGTTGTTGTTGGTGTGGTGTGGTGGTGTGTTTTTGTGTTGTTTTGTGTTTTGTGTTGATGTGTTTTTTGTTGGGTTGGTGGTGTGGTAGTTGGTTGGTGTTGTATGTTGTTAGTTGGTGTAGTTGTGGTTGGGTGTTGTTGTTGGTGTTGGTTTTTGGGTTTGTTTTTGTGTATGTAGTTTGGTGTTGTAGGATGTGTTGATATAGGTTGTTGTTAGGTGTTGTTGGTTTGTTTTAGTGTTGGTTGATGTTTAGGGTTGTTGGTATGTTTGGAGTTGGTGTAGTGTTGGGTTGTTGGTGTATGTTGTGTAGGTTGGTGGAGGTGTGGGTGTGTTGTTGTGGTAGTGGTTTGTTGTTGTTGTGGTTGTTGTTGTTGTTGTGTTTTGGTTTGTTTGTAGTTTGTTGGTGTTGTTTGTTGGTGTTGTTTGTTTTGGTGTTGGTGGTTGTTGTTTTGGTGTTGTTGTGGTGGTGGTTGTTGTTGTTGTTGTTGTTGGTGGTTGTGTGGTGGTTTGTTTGTTGTTGTTGTTGGTGTTGTTTGGTGGTGGTGTGTTGTTAGGTGTTGGTGTTTTGGTGGTGGTTTGTTGTTGGTTTTTGTTGTTGGTGTTGGGTTGTTGGTGTAGGTGGTTTGTTGGTGTTGTGTTTTGTTTGGTGTTGTTTGGTTGTGTTGGTGTTTTGTTGGTTTTGTGTGTAGTAGGTTGTTGTGTTTTGTGTTGTTGTTGTTGTGTTGGTGTTGTTTTGGTGTTTGGTGTTTGTTTGTTTTTGGTGTTGTTTGGTTTTGTTTTGGTGTTGGTTGTTTGGTTTTGGTGTTGTTGGTGTTGTTGTTGGTGTTGGTTGTTGTAGTGTGTTGGTGGTGTTTGTTGGTGGTGTTGTTGGTGTTGTTGGTGTTGGGTGTGTGTTGGTGTTTGTTTTTGGTGTTGTGTTTTGTTTGGTTTGTTGGTTTTTGGTGGTTGTTGTTGGTGTTGTGTTGTTGTTTAGGTTGTATGTTGGTGTTGTATTAGGTTTGGTGGTTTGATGGTGTTGTTGTGGTTTTGTGGTTGGTTTGTTTGTTGGTGGTTGGTGTTTGTTTTGGTGTTTGTTTGTGTTGTTGGTTGTTGTTTTGTTGTTGTTGTTGTTTTGGTTGTGTGTGGTTTGTTGTTGTTGGTGTGGTTGTTTTGGTGTTGTTGGTGTTTTGTTTGGTGTATTGGGTGGTGGTGTTGTTGGTGGTTGTTGTTTGGAGTGTTGGTGTTGTTTGTTGGTGGTGGTGTTGTTGTTGGTTTGGTGGTGGTGGTGTGGTGTTGTTGTTGGTGTTGGTGTGTTTTGTTGGTGTTGGTGTATTTGGTGTTGTGTAGTTGTTTGGTGTTGTTGTTGTTGTTGTGTTGGTGGTGTTGTTGTTTGGTATGGTGTTGGTTGTTTGGTGTTGTTGGTTTGTTTGGTGTTGTTGGTTTGGTTGTGGTTTGGTTTAGTGGTTTTGTTGTTTTTGTGGTGGTGTTTTGTTGGTTGGTATTTTGGTTTGTAGGTGTTGTTGTTGGTTTTGGGTGTGTGGTTTGTT
>NW_028320492.1:0-25493 GCF_062004578.1 Staurois parvus | reverse complement strand
AGTCCGGACACTTTCCCCCCCCCCCCTTCCAGTCCGGACACTTTCCCCCCCCCCTTCCAGTCCGGACACTTTCCCCCCCCCCCCAGTCCAGACACTTTCCCCCCCCCCTTCCAGTCCAGATACTTTCCCCCCCTTCCTGTCCAGGCCAATTTTCAGCATGATCACACTTTGAATGACAATTGCGTGGTCATGCAACACTGTACCCATATAAATTTTTTAGCATTTTGAGACAGATAAAACTTTATTTTGGTGGTATTTATTCACCGCTGGGATTTTTATTTGTTTGGCTATATAAATGAAAAAGTCCAAAACTTTGAAAGAAAAAGCGTTTTTCTTGTAAAATTTTGCAAAGAAATCTTTCTTCATAAATCTTGGCCAAAATGTATTCAGCTATCTTTTTAGTAAAAAAAAAAAACCCAAATTAGTTTATAACCAAAAATTATAACTTTTCAAAAACTTTTTTTACATTTTACACTGGGTCGAAGTGCCGCGCACTCCCAGGGAGCGCGCACAGGCTGTAGATGTGGGCGCCATTTATGAACGGCAACCCGCTCCTGTACTGCTCCCGTTCATGTACATGGGCCGGATGGGAAGTGGTTAAAAAGTATCCTCCTGGGACACCACAGGGTTAAAAACTCACTATACAGTGCTCCAAGTTGAATACATGCTGTAATCCCTCTTGCAAAATGGCGGCACATAGACTTCCGGTTTACGACTTGACGTCATCGACGTACCCTACGCGTTACATCACAACATGTGACTTCAGGAGTTCAATCACAGTGCACTGTTCTAACAGTACATTGTGCAGTGGGGCAGGCGAACAGCGAGTCGAACATCAGGCCCAGCAATATTTGTTATATCTGTTCAGTAAGTGCAAAAACTGTTGATCCTGCCAAAAATTCAGAGCTCTCCTGTGCAGACTTTCTGTGTTGTCTCAAGAAGTCTATTTACCCCATCCCAGTTCTTATTTTGGACTACTGAATAAACTGTGTCCAGTCTGTACAGATAAGAAGAGTGGGAGGATTTAGTTTAGCAAAAGAAAATTGGGCAGGGCTGACACCATGTACTGGATGTATTTTTTTTTTCTGCCCTGACATACACTGTAACTGTTCTATCACTGGATTCCTGTAATGTCTGCTTCCCCTCCTCTTGCAGTGTATTGAGCAACGAATACCAGCAAGTAATGCCGAGGATTTCCTATGTTGTTACCCTGCACAAGGAATCCATGATCCCCGGGGAGCCTCAGCTCAATGTGTGTCACCTGGCTGCCATGGTGAGTGTGCTCAGGTGACATCCATCTCTCATAAATGGGGCAGCACAGTGGCTAAGTGGTTAGCACTTCTGCCTAGTAGCACTAGGGTTGTTGGTTCGAATCCCACCTGCCTGGAATTTGCATGTTCTCCCTGTGCCTGTGTGGGTTTCCTCCGGGTACTCTGGTTTCCTCCCACACTCCAAAGACATGCTGGTAGGTTAATTGGATCCTGTCTACATTGGCCCTAGTAAGTGTATGAATGTGAGTTAGGGACCTTAGATTGTACACCCCTTGAGGGAGTATAAATGCGGGGTCCAAGGAGAGCGGATATAGTGAATGCATGGTCCGGGGACAGCGGCTATAGTGAATGCAGGGTGCGGGGACAGCGGCTATAGTGATTGCAGGGTGCGGGGACAGCGGATATAGTGATTGCGGGGTCCGGGGACAGCGGATATAGTGAATGCGGGGTGCGGGGACAGCGGCTATAGTAAATGCGGGGTCCGGGGACAGCGGATATAGTAAATGCGGGGTCCGGGGACAGCGGATATAGTAAATGCGGGGTCCGGGGACAGCGGATATAGTAAATGCGGGGTCCGGGGACAGCGGATATAGTGAATGCGGGGTTCGGGGACAGTGGATATAGTGAACGCGGGGTCCGGGGACAGTGGATATAGTGAACGCGGGGTCCGGGGACAGTGGATATAGTGAACGCGGGGTCCAGGGACAGTGGATATAGTGAACGCGGGGTCCAGGGACAGCGGCTATAGTGAATGCGGGGTGCAGGGACAGCGGCTATAGTGAATGCGGGGTGCAGGGACAGCGGCTATAGTGAATGTGGGGTGCAGGGACAGCAGCTATAGTGAATGCGGGGTGCGGGGACAGCGGCTATAGTGAATGCGGGGTGCGGGGACAGCGGCTATAGTGAATGCGGGGTGCGGGGACAGCGGCTATAGTGAATGCGGGGTGCGGGGACAGCGGCTATAGTGAATGCGGGGTCCGGGGACAGCGGCTATAGTGAATGCGGGGTCCGGGGACAGCGGATATAGTGAATGCGGGGTCCGGGGACAGCGGATATAGTGAATGCGGGGTCCGGGGTTTAGTAACACTTTAAATCTGAATATCATTTTAGTTTTTTTTTTAAGCCAATGGCGCCCTCTAGTGTGTGATTTCATAACTGTCAAGAGCAAACGAATAGCAGGAAAAACATAGTTCAATAAATATGTAAAAGAAAAATTATGTCTGCTTTATATGTTTGATTGCACCGTACTCACTTTTGTTTCCAGCGGTTTAGACATTAATGGTGGTGAGTTATTTTATGTTCAAATAATTTTTATTGAAATTTAAACATACATAAGTAATATTAGATAGTCGAACATTTTGGTTCACATCGAGAATAACATTATATGAAAATTAATGACAAAAGAAAAGCGAAGAATCCCCACCAAGTGGCCGGGGAACTTGTATTTCTGTAGTTTAGTTACATGAGAGGTATGCTCTGTATGTTGTGAACCATTCTAGGAGACTAGTGGGGCATAAAAGTGGGGAGAACATGAGGGTAATGGAAGAACAGGGAAGGAAGTGGGGGGAAGGGAGGGTAAGCACCAATTCAGTATGGGTAGAGAATAATGTATTCCTTTTGAATAGTAATCATTTAATTGAGCAACTGGGATTATTTAACCATCGTGACCAATGGGTTTTAAATTTATGGTAGGAGGAATTATAGAGTGCGGTTCTTCTTTCCATCTCGCATTGGAAATTGAGATCGGAAATGAGGCGGGATAATAAAGGGGTTGTAGTGGATCTCCATAGTTTGGTGATGTTAATTTTTGCAGCTGCTAGAATGTGGATGATAATAGTGCGTACCTTTACAGGGAATATGTCTATTCCGATGTGGAGGAGAGCTAGGGCGGGATTTGGAGTAATTGGAGTTCCTGTGAGTGATGAGATGATCTGGAAAACCTTGTTCCAATAAGATTTAAGAGATTTACAGTCCCAAAGTATGTGAAGGAGAGATCCCTTTTCTCCACAATGTCTCCAGCAGAGTTGTGAATGTTGAGGGTAAAATTGGGATAATTTAGTTGGTGTCAGATACCAATGGTGTAGGATTTTCAGATAATTCTCCCAATGGGAGCTACATTTAGAAGCTTTAAATGTGATAGTGAATGTCTTTTCCCAAGTGTTTAGAGCGAGTGGTTGGGAGAGATTCTTTTCCCAATTGAGTAAGGAAGAGTTGTTTGTAGTGAACTGTATTTCAGTTATGAGTGAATAGAAAGTCGAAATTCCTTTCTTGGGGTATTGTGTCTTTTGGAAGAAGTGTCGTGCAGTTGCAGGAATTTCTATCTCAAGTGGTATTTGTGTTTTGTGAAGAGAGTGGACTATTCGTAAATAAGTATATTGTTCTTTGTTTGGAAGACAAAATTTCTTTTGGAGGACGGAGAATGAGTCTAGTTTGTGTTTTGTGTAGAGATCTTGGATGTGGGTTATACCAAGACTGCTCCATGTTGATATGTTTAAGTGGGGGGTGAGGGAGTGTAGGGATGAAAAGGGGGTGGGAATTTTCACATTGCTCTTGTTTGCTTGATTGAGGGCTGAAAAGTCAAACCAAGCATTTAAAGAAGCCTGGATGCATGGGTGTGTTTGCAGATTTTTAGGTAGGGCTGTCCTGGGTATGTATAGTATGTCTGTTATCGTGTGTGGTGAGCATAATGAGTTTTCTAGTTTGGTCCAGATCTTCTCGTCGGTTGGGTGCCACCAGAAGAAGAGTTGGTCTAAGAGGACTGCTTGGTAATATGATTTTAGGTGGGGGAGACCTGTCCCACCTCTGGAGGGTGGGCGTAATAATACGTTCGTGGAACATCTGGGTCTTTTAGAGTTCTATAAAAATTTATTTAGCGTAGCTTGAATTTTTGAGAAGAAGGTATGAGGAACTGGTATAAAGAGCGTCCGAAAAATATATAGTATTTTAGGTAATATACACATTTTTAAAGTTGCTACTCTACCTAAAGTTGATAGTGTGGTTGTGCGCAGAATTTTTATTTCTTGGGGGATGGTTTCCAATAATGGTTTGTAATTAGTTGCGTAAAGTTGGCTAGTGGTTGCGGTAAGTTTTATCCCTAGATAGGGTATGCTATGTGATTCCCAGGTAAAGGGGAAATGTTTGGAAATTAGATTTTTAGTATCAATAGGTGTATGTAGGTTGAGTATAGATGATTTGGGTTCATTGAGTTTGTAATACGAAACATCTGCATAACTACGGATATGTGTACGTATCGAATGAAGTGACTTATAGGGGTTTGTAATCATAAGAATAATATCGTCTGCGAAGAGACTAAGTTTGTGCTCATGTTGATACATGTTAATTCCCGTAAAGTTAGATTCATTTCTAAGATTAGTTGCTAATGGCTCGATAAGCAAGGCAAAAATTATGGGGGATAGGGGGCATCCTTGTCTGGTACCATTCGTTATACAGAAAGGTTGTGAAAGTGTGCCATTGGTCAGTACTCTGGCGGTGGGCTTGGAGTAGAGGGAGAGTATCGCTGAAAGCATCCAGTCATTTATTCCAAATTTTTGTAATGTAAGGTTCATAAATTGCCAATGGATTCGGTCGAATGCTTTTTCCGCATCTAATGACAGGAGAAGGGAAGGTTTGTTTTTGTTCTCGAGGTGATGCAGTATGGATATAATTCGTCTTGTAGCATCTGGGGCCTGTCTACCGGGTATAAATCCCACTTGATCTGGGTGGACAAATGTAGGTAGATATGGGAGTAGTCTTAGGGCGATTATTTTAGCATATATTTTTATGTCTGTATTGAGTAATGAAATCGGTCTATAGTTTTGTACTAATTGGGGATCTTTGCCAGTTTTTGGGATGGTGGTGATTATGGACTGTAGCATGTCCTGGGGAAATTCCCCATAAGTGGCGACATGATTATATAAGGTCGCTAGGTGGGAAGTAAGATTGGGTGCTAGCGATTTGTAATATTCGTTAATAAAGCCATCGTTTCCTGGTGATTTGTTTAAGGGGAGAGTATTTATAGTTTTTTGGATCTCTAAGGGTGTTATCGGTGTAGAGAGAGATTCTAGTTGATGAGGAGTGATACAAGGAAGATTTGTGTTCTGTAGAAAATTTCTAATGGAAAGAGTTGTTGGTTGGATTGTGTTTGGGTCATCCTTTATATTATACAGATCTTGGTAGTATGTCGCAAACGCATTAGCTATGTCTTGTGGGTTTGTTAAAATGGTGCGAGTGTTAGGGTGTTGAATTGTGGAGATTTTAGCTTTAAGTCGTTTCTGTTTAACAATTTTGGCGAGGAGTGAGTTTGCTTTATTTCCTAGTGCGTAAAATTTGGTTTTTGTTTTTTGGAGATTGTTATCATAATTGTGGAGCAGGATGGTTCGTAGTTTGTTTCTGTCTAGGGCTAGGGCTGCAGATGTGGAAGGATTTGGGTTCTTTTTGTTTATCTCTTCATGTGCGCGGATAGAGGTTAGTAATTGGTCAATTTGTTGGGATCTGTGTCTATTTGTGCGGGAGTTCAATTGTATAAGGATACCTCTCATGTAGGCTTTGTATGTTTGCCAAAGTGTAGTGATAGAGATATCAGGAGTAGAGTTCGTTTCAAAAAAAAGGTCGTGGGCTTCTAGGATATGTTTCAGGTTTTCTGGGTTTCTCAGTAGTGAAGCG
The DNA here is from genome assembly GCF_062004578.1 of Staurois parvus. Lineage (NCBI taxonomy): Eukaryota > Metazoa > Chordata > Amphibia > Anura > Ranidae > Staurois > Staurois parvus. Next base: position 19,560 of record NW_028320492.1, on the reverse strand, counting down.
TTCAATCTCCATATGGGTGGTATTGCTGAGCGTGGATTGTCATCTAAGGATATACTGATTGGAGCGTGATCTGACCAAGTTATGGTACCGATGATAGATGATCTCACATGTTGTAATTAGAGATGAGCGAAGAAATGAAAAATTCGATTCGGCTGATTCGGCGAATTCCAGTATGAAATTCGATTCGATGCGAATTTCTTCGCTACGAAGATGACTTATAAAAAGGGTTTCTAGGCTTCAGAGAGCCTTTAAATTAGTGCAGAACACTGTACCTTTAATTTAAATGCCCTTGGAGATGAGGAAGGAGAAGGAGAAGGATGAGAAGAAGGAGAAGGAGAAGGATGAGAAGAAGGAGAAGGAGAAGGATGAGAAGAAGGAGAAGGAGAAGGATGAGAAGAAGGAGAAGGAGAAGGATGAGAAGAAGGAGAAGGAGAAGGATGAGAAGAAGGAGAAGGAGAAGGATGAGAAGAAGGAGAAGGAGAAGGATGAGAAGAAGGAGAAGGAGAAGGATGAGAAGAAGGAGAAGGAGAAGGATGAGAAGAAGGAGAAGGAGAAGGATGAGAAGAAGGAGAAGGAGAAGGATGAGAAGAAGGAGAAGGAGAAGGATGAGAAGAAGGAGAAGGAGAAGGATGAGAAGAAGGAGAAGGAGAAGGATGAGAAGAAGGAGAAGGATGAGAAGAAGGAGAAGGAGAAGGATGAGAAGAAGGAGAAGGAGAAGGATGAGAAGAAGGAGAAGGAGAAGGATGAGGAGAAGGAGAAGGAGAAGGATGAGGAGAAGGAGAAGGATGAGGAGAAGGAGAAGGATGAGGAGAAGGAGAAGGATGAGGAGAAGGAGAAGGATGAGGAGAAGGAGAAGGATGAGGAGAAGGAGAAGGATGAGAAGAAGGAGAAGGATGAGAAGAAGGAGAAGGATGAGAAGAAGGAGAAGGATGAGAAGAAGGAGAAGGATGAGAAGAAGGAGAAGGATGAGAAGAAGGAGAAGGATGAGAAGAAGGAGAAGGATGAGGAGAAGGAGAAGGATGAGAAGAAGGAGAAGGATGAGAAGAAGGAGAAGGATGAGAAGAAGGAGAAGGATGAGAAGAAGGAGAAGGATGAGAAGAAGGAGAAGGATGAGAAGAAGGAGAAGGATGAGAAGAAGGAGAAGGATGAGGAGAAGGAGAAGGATGAGGAGAAGGAGAAGGATGAGAAGAAGGAGAAGGATGAGAAGAAGGAGAAGGATGAGAAGAAGGAGAAGGATGAGAAGAAGGAGAAGGAGAAGGATGAGAAGAAGGAGAAGGAGAAGGATGAGAAGATGGAGAAGGAGAAGGATGAGAAGATGGAGAAGGAGAAGGATGAGAAGATGGAGAAGGATGAGAAGATGGAGAAGGAGAAGGATGAGAAGAAGGAGAAGGAGAAGGATGAGAAGAAGGAGAAGGAGAAGGATGAGAAGAAGGAGAAGGAGAAGGATGAGAAGAAGGAGAAGGAGAAGGATGAGAAGAAGGAGAAGGAGAAGGAGAAGGATGAGAAGAAGGAGAAGGAGAAGGATGAGAAGAAGGAGAAGGAGAAGGATGAGAAGAAGGAGAAGGATGAGAAGAAGGAGAAGGAGAAGGATGAGAAGAAGGAGAAGGAGAAGGATGAGAAGAAGGAGAAGGAGAAGGATGAGAAGAAGGAGAAGGAGAAGGATGAGAAGAAGGAGAAGGAGAAGGATGAGAAGAAGGAGAAGGAGAAGGATGAGAAGAAGGAGAAGGAGAAGGATGAGAAGAAGGAGAAGGATGAGAAGAAGGAGAAGGATGAGAAGAAGGAGAAGGATGAGAAGAAGGAGAAGGATGAGAAGAAGGAGAAGGATGAGAAGAAGGAGAAGGATGAGAAGAAGGAGAAGGATGAGAAGAAGGAGAAGGAGAAGGAGAAGCAGAAGAAGAAGGATGAGAAGAAGGAAAAGGAGAAGGATGAGAAGAAGGAGAAGGAGAAGGATGAGAAGAAGGAGAAGGAGAAGGATGAGAAGAAGGATGAGAAGAAGGAGAAGGATGAGAAGAAGGAGAAGGATGAGAAGAAGGAGAAGGATGAGAAGAAGGAGAAGGATGAGAAGAAGGAGAAGGATGAGAAGAAGGATGAGAAGAAGGAGAAGGATGAGAAGAAGGACAGTTCTGTGACAGTTTCTGTCTATTTCTGACAGTTCTGGGACATTCACTCCATACAGCTGTTTCAACCGCTGTATGGAGGGAATGTCATGGAACTGTCAGAAATAGACTATTAATGACAGTTCTGGGACTGTCCTTCCATGCAGCGGTTGAAACATTGTATCTATTTGTTTCCATAAATGGATCCATTTATGGAAACAAATAGATACAATGTTTCAACCGCTGTATGGAAGGACAGTCCCAGAACTGTCATTAATAGTCTATTTCTGACAGTTCTATGACATTCCCTCCATACAGCGGTTGAAACCGCTGTATGGAGTGAATGTCCCAGAACTGTCATAAATAGTCTATTTCTGACAGTTCTGGGACATTCACTCCATACAGCGGTTTCCGGCAAAAAGTGTATGTGCAGAGTTCCTCTATTCTGCAGATACACTTAGAGGAGCTCTGCACATACACTTTTTATTTTTATTCTTATTTTTATCCTACTTCTTCTTCTTCATCCTCATCCTCAGAAGAAGATGAGGATGAGGATGAAGAAGAAGAAGAAGCAGAAGTAGGATGAAAATAAGAATAATTCCAAGCCGGCAAAAAGTGTATGTGCAGAGCTCCTCTAAGTGTATCTGCAGAATAGAGGAACTCTGCACATACACTTTTTGCCGGCTTGGAATTATTCTTATTTTCATCCTACTTCTTCTTCTTCTTCATCCTCATCATCTTCTTCTTCTTCTGAGGATGAGTATGAAGAAGAAGAAGAAGAAGAAGTAGGATGAAAATAAGATTAATTCCAAGCCGGCAAAAAGTGTATGTGCAGAGCTCCTCTAAGTGTATCTGCAGAGCTCCTCTAAGTGTATCTGCAGAATAGAGGAACTCTGCACATACACTTTTTGCCAGCTTGGAATTATTCTTCTTTTCATCCTACTTCTTCTTCTTCTTCTTCATCCTCATCCTCAGAAGAAGAGGATGAGGATGAGGATGAAGAAGAAGAAGTAGGATGAAAAGAAGAATAATTCCATGCCGGCAAAAAGTGTATGTGCAGAGTTCCTCTATTTCTGACAGTTCTCTCACAGCTTCTTCACATGTACAGCGGTTGAAACATCTGTATCCTAAATGGAAACTAATAGATACAATGTTTCAACCGCTAAACATGTGTTCCTTCTGTCAGAGAACTGTCAGAAATAGCGGAGCTCACTGCAGGGACACTTTTGCCGGCTGATCAGGAAATCTTCGATTCGCGCACCCGAAGTAGGCAAAATTTCGGTTTCGACGCGAATCGAATATTTCCTGAAATTCGACTCGAATTCCGGTTCGCCTGGTTCGATTCGCTCATCTCTAGTTGTAATGTCCATTTGTCAGTGATGAACTTGTCGATTCTTGAATAAGAAAGATGAGGAGGGGAGTAGTAGGTGTAATCTCTCTCAGTGCCGTGTTGACATCTCCATATATTGTATAAGTCATGTTCATGTAAGAAGTGGTTAAAGCCTGGCTTGGAGGATTTTTTAGTAGAAGATGAATCTAAGAGCGGATTACCCATAATGTTAAGATCGCCTCCGATGATAAGTCTGCCTTGTTTGTGTTGTGATATGAGTTTGTGGAGTTTGCGGAAAAAGGACAGTTGTTTGCTGTTTGGGCCGTATACATTCACTAGCGTGTATATGATATTGTCTATTTGGCACACCAAGATATGATAACGACCATGCGGATCGGCTATGTTTGATATAGTTCGGAATCTGGTAGAGTCTTTAATGGCAGTGATAACTCCATTTTTCTTTTTAACATCAGTTGCCATAAATACTTGGGAGAATCGGGGTAGCTGTAGTTTGGGAATTTTTCCTGTGGCAAAGTGGGATTCTTGTATAAAGAAGATGTCGGCTTGGGATTTCCAGATTTCTTTGGAGAGCATCGATCTCTTGAAGGGAGAGTTAAGACCTCGTACATTAAGGGATGTGATTTTAATCATTTAATGGTCTTTTCTTGAGGTGTATATTAAAATGGCATGTTGTTTGAGAGAATCGTGGCTCAGTGTATGGCCATATGCGAGAAGAAAGGTTTCTGACAATGTTATGCGGAGTAGGTTCAATTGGTGGATTATAATTGGTCTTCCATATATATTCAAGATAAGTAGGTCTTGATTTCAAGTTGAATACTTGGTGGTGCCACATTAGGGGAAGGGAAGGGACACATAGAACAATAGTAAAAAAAAACTTGCGCAAAATGCAAGTAAACCTAGTAGCTTCCTTAGCTACTGAAAAACTGGGGGATTTGAACGGACTTTGACCATCAGAAGGGTCAAGCCAGATGTAACCTCGTAAAACAATTTTCATCGGTTCTAGGCCGATCACCAGTAACTCGGTATTGAACTAAAGCCTCTGGGGAAGAACGTGAATATAAGTTTGCCTCAACTTATCTTGATCTGCGTTGTTAATCATGTTGTCTCCATATGTTGGAGGGAAGGTAGTGCAGCTCCCTGCGATTCTATGGGTATGATGTTCCATGCTTTGAGTAGGTCTAGGCCTGCTTCTAGAGATTTGATCGTGAATATTCTGCCTTTGTGGCGCACTGTTAGCTTCGTGGGGAAACCCCATTGGTAAGCTATGTTATGGTTTCTGAGGGCCTTGGTAATGGTTACCATTTTTTTCCTGTTGAGAAGTGTAGCTTTTGATAAATCAGCATATAATCTAATATTTGTATGCGTTGGTGGGAGTGGCGGTGGATTTCTGGCCGCCGTCATGATTCTCTCTTTGATGTGATAGAAGTGTATACGGGCCAAAACATCTCTTGGAATAGCAGCGGATAGAAATGAAGGTTTGGGCAATCTATGAGCTCGATCGATCGCCAGCTCCAAGTCCGGGATCGTTGGGATGAGGAGCTTGATGTACTGTTGTAGATAAGGTAGTAGTGTCTCATTAGTGACAGTTTCAGGTATCCCTCTAAATTTAATGTTGTTGCGACGCGATCTATCTTCTAGATCGGCTAGTTTTAGGTTGATTTGTTCGATTTCCGAAGTGTGATCTGCGTGAGCATCAATCAAATCATTATGTGCCGTTATGATATCTCCCATATTGGTTTCTATATGCTGTATTCTGCGTTCTTGTTGACTTATAATGTTCGTAATTTGGTTGAGCGACGTGGAAATATCAGTATGTAGGGTCTGACGTAGTGATGAGAGCATGTCCCTCATGCAAATCTTTGTCAGCGGTTGGTCTGAAGCAGGGAACGCATCAATTTCGGTAAAGGCTGCGTGTGGTGTTGGAGCAGGGAGATTTAGGGCCTGATATGAGGGGTCAGGGTCATCATCTAAACGTGGCCAGATTTGGCTGGGCTGCTTGTTGTAGGGGACAGTGGAGGTGACAACTCACCAGGGTCTCCTGGGTACAGCTGTTGTCTCAGTCTGGGATCCGTTTGCTGGGCCCTGTAGTCCTCCTCAGTGCTGCCTCTATCTCCCTGTCTGTCTCCCTGTGCACCGTTGCGGGCGCCATCTTGGATTCGGGGCCCTGCCGCCAGGAAGAAATCTGTCAGCTTCCTGGGTTGCCCCGGGGTTTTCCTCCTGCGGGGCATAGGTGCCGAGGTGCGAGCACCCTTCATGAAGGGCTGTGAAGCGGTTGTGGTCCCCAGGGTCGGTGTGTGCCGCTCAGTGCTGGCGGATGGACGGAGCTGCCTTCAAAGCGCTGCCATCCCAGAGCCGGCCGCGCATGCGCCCCCCGTCGGTGAGTTATTTTGAGGGGACAGCAAATTTACATGTTATACAAGCTGTACACTGACATTGTAGCAAAGTGTCATTTCTTCAGTGTTGTCACATGAAAAGATACAATCAAATATTTACACAAATGTGAGGGGTGGACTCACTTCTGGGAGATACTGTGTGTGTGTGTATATATATATATATATATATATCACGCACACACACTTTGTATCTAGCTCTGCTTTAGAGGGTCACACGGCTCGATAGAATACTAAACCCTTCTGAAGGAAACAAATGCCTCCAGACTGAAGCTGTCCTGGGAAGACTGGCGGCTAAATCGCAGCCCCGAGGGTTCGAAGAGATTGTTCCTCCAGCATCATCAATGTCTGTAATGATGTCCTCCTTCCCTTTTGCTCTGCTTCCTATCTGAGTGACCTCAGTAGATCTGTCTGTCTTCCAGAACTGGTCCCCCCCGGGATGTGAGAAGATCGGAAGATGTCTGAGCCCACCCGAGTCAAAGCCTTGGAAATGCGTCTGGCCTCACTGAGTTGTTCCCATAATGCAGATATCAGGATCAGTTCACAGAGAGACGACTTACCTGCCGGGTGTCATTTCATCCCATCATCGTTGCCGATCGCATTTGGTGTGGACTTTTAGAGGCCATAAATGCCTAATTCTCCCAAATCAGTAGCATGCTTGTTATACTAATTGTGGAACCTAAGGGGTTAATCCTCCACATTGTGTAAAAAAGGCTGTTTGATCCTGTCTTCTCTGATCCTCCCCTTCTACTGTTCCAAATTCATGTGCTGATAGAACAGAGCCTTGGGGGCAGGCTGCACATGCTCAGTTTGGTGTGTATTGCTAGAGAGGTTTTTTTTCTTCCTTGGGAGAGTGCATGTGATCAGCACATGGCCAATCAGTACTGTCCAGACAGAAGGTCAGGGGTTATACAGTCTCATAGGGGAGAATGAAAACTCCTCCTACAAGCTTTAACCAGTGCTCTGCTGGACACTGATAGAAGTCAAAAGACTACTATATACTGCTGATGAGAAAAGGTGTTTAGCAGTTTATATTTACTAAAATAATTGCATTTCCATGTTCTGTGTATTGTGGGAGAGCAGATATAGTGAATGCGGGGTCCGGGGAGAGCGGATATAGTGAATGCGGGGTCCGGGGAGAGCGGATATAGTGAATGCGGGGTCCGGGGAGAGCGGATATAGTGAATGCGGGGTCCGGGGAGAGCGGATATAGTGAATGCGGGGTCCGGGGAGAGCGGATATAGTGAATGCGGGGTCCGGGGAGAGCGGATATAGTGAATGCGGGGTCCAGGGAGAGCGGATATAGTGAATGCGGGGTCCGGGGAGAGCGGATATAGTGAATGCGGGGTCCGGGGAGAGCGGATATAGTGAATGCGGGGTCCGGGGAGAGCGGATTTATGGGCAATGTGAAGAGGACCTGTCTGTTCTCCAATAGACACAACGTATATACAATGTATACCCCATCCTGGTACACTCTGGACATCTGCTGTAGTTGTCAGTTCTCCCATTGGACCTTTTATGTTGTGGGATTATTAGCCTGCTGGACGGGCTCACTGCACTGCTGAGAATCAAAGAACTGTGTTCTTTGAAATATGTTGAAATATGTTACTGTCTGAGATGATGTTACAATAAATGTTATTTAAAAAGATCGGATTGTCCGACCCAGTGTCACCCTGTCTTCTGAGAATGCCTCAACACTCCCAGGACAACCAGTCAGGGCTGGGACAAGGGGTGGGCAGGAGGGCAGCTGCCCTGGGGACAGCGGAGGAAGGGGGCAGAGAATGGATATAGAGCAGTAAACCTATTCTAGGGCATGCATTAATAGTGGGGGAAGGGGGTGCAGTGCTAGTGCCAGAAGCTTCAGTAAATAGAGTGCAGGGGTATAATGAACATAGATTAAGGGTCCTACACACTCTGCCCCCCCACATACCCCATTGGTATACCCTTCACCCCCTGCAAATATACCCCAGAGTAACATCCCCTGCTCCTCTATATATCCCCAGTGTTACACCCCGTGCCCTTCCCATATACTCCAGTGTTACCCTCCCTAATCCATATATACCAGTGTTAAACACTATGTCCCCCACATACCCCAGTATTACATCCCCTGCCCCCCTCCGACCATATACCCCAGTGTTACACCCCCTGCCCCACACATACTCCAGTGTTACACCACATACACCACACATACTCCAGTGTTACACCCCCTGCCCGAGATATACCCCAGTGTTACACCCCTTGCCCCACATATACTCCAGTGTTATACCACATCCTCCCTACACAATCCAGTGTTACACCCCCTGCCCCACACACACACAATCCAGTGTTACACCCCCTGCCCCACACACACAATCCAGTGTTACACCCCCTGCCCCACACACACACAATCCAGTGTTACACCCCCTGCCCCACACACACACACAATCCAGTGTTACACCCCCTGCCCCACACACACACAATCCAGTGTTACACCCCCTGCCCCACACACACACAATCCAGTGTTACACCCCCTGCCCCACACACACACAATCCAGTGTTACACCCCCTGCCCCACACACAATCCAGTGTTACACCCCCTGCCCCACACATACCCCAGTGTTACAGCCCCTACCCCACAAATACTCCAGAGTTATAACCCCTGCCCCTACATACTCCAGTGTTACACCCCCTACCCCACTCATATGCTAGTGTTACACCGCCTGCCCCCCCAAATATCACAGTACTACAACCCCTGACCCCCACTTACTCTAGTGTTACACCTCCTGCCCCCTTATACCCCAGGATAACACCCCTTGTCCCTGACTTATACCACAGCATTACACCCCCTGTCCACCATATCATTGGTCTCCGCTGTACTTACCTCCATGGGTGATGAGCTGTCAGTGCCCACACAGCTGGTGTAGCAGGGGAATCTTCCTGATCCAAGTGTGAATGTTTGGTGAAACAAACAAGAGATACTTGTGCTCAAATCCCAAAAGCTAGTGCATGCATTTATCCATCAGGTGCTAAAGGGGTGTAACCACACATTAACACTAGAAATTCTGAGGACCCTCTGCACTCTGCTATATACCCTCTCAAGCAGCTGGCCAACTGCGTCAAAGTAATCCCTCTATGGCCAGTCCTACCAGCTTAAGCATGTATTGCAATATGTGTGAACTAAATCTTCCTATTTATTGCATAGTCTGCTAGAAAGGGTATATACCAGTGTGCAGAGGGTCCTCAGAATTTCTAGTGTTTGGTGAAAGTCACATTCACTGTTTCCCTCTATGACCCACTCTTCAAGAGCCGCCCACCAAGAGGGAAAAGTTTGCTTCTATGACCCACTCTTCTAGAGTCGCCCACCAAGAGGGAAAAGTTTGCTTCTATGACCCACTCTTCTAGAGCTGCCCACCAAGAGGCTTTAGTTTCCTTCTATGACCTGCTCTTCTACAGCCACCCTCCCAAGAGGGGAAAGTTTGCTTCTATAACCCACTCTTCTAGAGCCGCCCACCAAGAAGGGAACGTTTGCTTCTACAACCCACTCTTCTAGAGTCGCCTCCCAAGAGGAGAAAGATTGCTTCTATAACCCACTCTTCTAGAGTCGCCTCCCAAGAGGGGAAAGTTTGCTTCTATAACCCACTCTTCTAGAGTCGCCTCCCAAGAGGGGAAAGTTTGCTTCTATAACCCACTCTTCTAGAGTCGCCTCCCAAGAGGAGAAAGATTGCTTCTATAACCCACTCTTCTAGAGTCGCCTCCCAAGAGGAGAAAGATTGCTTCTATAACCCACTCTTCTAGAGTCGCCTCTCAAGAGGGGGAAAGTTTGCTTCTACAACCCACTCTTCTAGAGCCGCCCACCAAGAGGGGAAAGTTTGCTTCTACAACCCACTCTTCTAGAGCCGCCCACCAAGAGGGGAAAGTTTGCTTCTATGACCTGCTCCTCTAGAACCATCTACCAAGTGGGAAACGTTTCCTCCTATATCCCGCTCTTCTAGCGCCACCAACAAGAGGGAAAAGTTTCCTTCTATCACCTGCTCTTCTAGAGTCGCCTACCAAGAGGGGAAATGTGACATTCTGATTGGTGTCAGGTGTTCAGATGGGTGATCCCATCGCTGACAATTAGACGAAATCCCCAGCAGCAGGAATGTTCCTCTGGAATCACTCCTTCTGTAGCCTAGGCAGTGAGATGACGCTCCCATCGCTAGCAATGGAGATTCTGCAATGTTTGATCCAGCAACAGAACAACATCTTGCTGTGTCTGTCTAGAGGGAATGATTCCATAGAGACGGGCAGACAGCCTTCCTAGTGATCCTGACACAGGAGATTTGCTGGCTTCCCATCACACATCTGCCTATATGTCTACAATACATCTCAATTCCAAAAAGTCGAGACACACACACAATTACATAGTTAGTCTGGCTGAAAAAAAAGACAAAAGTCCATACAGTTCAACCATAAAAACAAAAAACAAAAAAAAAAAACTTATAATCCTACACCCACAGTTGATCCAGAGGAAGGCAAAAAAACCCAGTAAAGCACGATCCAATTTGCTCCTGCAGGGAAAAAAATTCCTTCCTATGGCTTACCAGCTCTGTGTGTATCTATAGATGCACACAACCCAGCTCGGGAGTGTGCCTGCACAGATGCCCCCTTAGGACATGGCTTGCTGAGGGGACAGCTGGAGGAAAGAGAACCTGACAACGCCTGCGAGGGACTCCAGAAGAGAAGGCAAAGGCCGCTCTGTGCAATATCGTTGCACAGAGCAGATAAGCATAGTTACATAGTTAGTCTGGCTGAAAAAAGACAAAAGTCCATCCAGTTGTACTATTAAAAAAAAAAAAGTTATAATCCTACACCCACAGTTGATCCAGAGGAAGGCAAAAAAAAACCCAGCAAAGCACGATCCAATTTGCTCCTGCAGGGAAAAAAATTCCTTCCTGATCCCCCGAGAGGCAATCGGATATTCCCTGGATCAACTTTCCCTATAAATGTTATATCCAGTTATATTCTGTGTATCCAAGAAAGAATCCAGGACTTTCCTACAGCAATCCACTGAGCTGGCCACAACCAACTCTTGAGGGACGATGTGCAAAATCTACATAAAAACAGAATGCAATGATTTTCAAACCTCACAAACCCGGATTTTATTCCCAATAGAAAACAGAAAACATATCAAATGTTTAAAATGACAAAAAATGGAGCATTTTAAGAAAAAAAAAAAAAGGGAATGGTGTGAATGGTATTAGGAAACGTGGGGTGCGACTTGTCATGTGACGTTGGACCCCAAAGTTGCATGACAAACCACACAAGTGTAAATGGGCTCTAATAGGCCACTCTTGTGTGCTGGGGGATGGTGCACAAAATCGCATACTTTACCGCAACGCACAAAAAAAATAAAAAAACAGCCCTTTTGCAGTGCCATCCATTCTTTATGGCGTCCTATGCATCTTGCTAATGCATGCACGTTTGCAGACAAACAGGAGCCAATTAACCTCCCAGCATGTGTTTGGAGTGTGGGAGGAAACCGGAGTACCCGGAGAAACCCACGCAGGCACAGGGAGAACATGCAAACTCCAGGCAGGTGGTGCCGTGGTTGGGATTCGAACCAACGACCCGAGTGCTGCCAGGTGGAAGTGCTAACCACTTAGTATAAATATCAATAAAGATCTGACAGGGGCTCTGACCCCTCTCCACGCTATCCATTGTTTTTCTAAGTTTTGCCTTTAGTGATAATTTTAAATGTACTTTATACATTTTTATTCAGAAGCAGAAATAAAAGAAACAATGTAGATGTTATGATGTATAATGTATGGAGCAGCACAGTGGCCTGGCAGTACTCGGCTTGTTGGTTCAAATCCCAACCACGGCACCAACTGCCAGGAGTTTGCATGTTCTCCCTGTGCCTGCGTGGGTTTCCTCCAGGTACTCCGGTTTCCTCCCACACTCCAAAGACATGCTGGTAGGTGAATTGGCTCCTGTCTACATTGGCCCTAGTATGTGTATGTATGAATGTGAGTTAGGGACCTTAGATTGTACACCCCTTGAGGGTTAGGGACTGATATGAATGTATAATATATATGTAAAGTGCGGAGTACATTGATGGCGATATATAAGTACCTGAAATAATAATATAGATCAGGGATCCACAAACTCTTTAAACGGGGGCAAGTTCACTGTCCCTCAGACCGTTGGAGGGCCGGACTATAGTTTAAAAAAAAAAAAAAAAAAAAACTATGAACAAATGCGGACACAGTACAGGAGGTGACCAGAGACTGCGAACATACAACGGCGGCAGGAATACTGGGCCGCTCCATAAGACGCACAGACATTTCCCCCCAAGTGTGCCTTATGGAGCAAAATACTGCCCCATCATTGGTGTCAGTGGGAGGAATAGTGCCCCATCATTGGTGTCAGTGGGAGGAATAGTGCCCCATCATTGGTGTCAGTGGGAGGAATAGTGCCCCATCATTGGTATCAGTGGGAGGAACAGTGCCCCATCATTGGTGTCAGTGGGAGGAATAGTGCCCCATCATTGGTATCAGTGGGAGGAATAGTGCCCCATCATTGATATCAGTGGGAGGAATAGTGCCCCATCATTGGTGTCAGTGGGAGGAATAGTGCCCCATCTTTGATGTTAGTGCGACAAAACTTGCCCCATCATTGGTGTCAGTGGGAAGAATAGTGCCCCATCTTTGGTGTCAGTGGGAAGAAACATGCCCCATCATTGGTGTCAGTGGGAACAATCGTGCCCCATCATTGGTGTCAGTGGGAGGAATAGTGCCCCACCAGTGTCAGTGGGTGGAGGAATAGTGCCCCATCGTTGGTGTCAGTGGGGGAAGGGGATAGTGTCCCAACATTGGTGTCAGTGGGAGGAGTAGTGTCCCATCATTGGTGTCAGTGGGAAGAATAATACATCATTGGTGTCAGAGGGGGGGAATAGTGCCCCGTCATTGGTGTCAGTGGGAAGAATAGTGCGTAATTGGTGTCAGAGGGGGGGGAATAGTGCCCCGTCATTGGTGTTAGTGGGGGGGGATAGTGTCCCAACATTGGTGTCAGTGGGAGGAATAGTACCCCATCATTGGTGTCAGTGGGAAAAAACGTGCCCCATCATTGGTATCAGTGGGAGGAATATTGCTCCATATTTGGTGTCAGTGGGGAGAAATGTGCCCCATCATTGGTGTCAGTGGGAAGAAACGTGCCCCATCATTGGTGTCAGTGGGAGGAATAGTGCCCCATCATTGGTGTCAGTGGGAGGAATAGTGCCCCATCAGTGTCAGTGGGGGGAGGAATAGTGCCCCATCGTTGGTGTCAGTGGGGGGGGGGGGGATAGTGCCCCGTCATTGGTGTCAGTGGGGGAAGGGGATAGTGTCCCAACATTGGTGTCAGTGGGAGGAATAGTGTCCCATCATTGGTGTCAGTGGGAAGAATAGTACGTCATTGGTGTCAGAGGGGGGGAATAGTGCCCCGTCATTGGGGTCAGTGGGAGGAATAGTACGTCATTGGTGTCAGAGGGGGGGGGATAGTGCCCCGTCACTGGTGTCAGCGGGAGAAATAGTACGTCATTGGTGTCAGAGGGGGGGAATAGTGCCCCATCATTGGTGTTAGTGGGAGGAATAGTGCCCCATCATTGGTGTCAGTGGGAGGAATATTGCTCCATCATTGGTGTCAGTGGGGAGAATCGTGCCCCATCATTGGTGTCAGTGGGGAGAATAGTGCCCCATCATTGGTATCAGTGGGAGGAATAGTGCCCCATCATTGGTATCAGTGGGAGGAATAGTGCCCCATCATTGGTATCAGTGGGAGGAATAGTGCCCCATCATTGGTATCAGTGGGAGGAATAGTGCCCCATCATTGGTGTCAGTGGGAGGAATAGTGCCCCATCATTGGTGTCAGTGGGAGGAATAGTGTCCCATCATTGGTGTCAGTGGGAGGAATAGTGTCCCATCATTGGTGTCAGTGGGAGGAATAGTGTCCCATCGTTGGTGTCAGTGGGAGGAATAGTGTCCCATCGTTGGTGTCAGTGGGAGGAATAGTGCCCCATCGTTGGTGTCAGTGGGAGGAATAGTGCCCCATCGTTGGTGTCAGTGGGAGGAATAGTGCCCCATCGTTGGTGTCAGTGGGGGGAGGAATAGTGCCCCATCGTTGGTGTCAGTGTGGGGGGGGGGGGAATAGTGCCCCGTCATTGGTGTCAGTGGGGGAAGGGGATAGTGTCCCAACATTGGTGTCAGTGGGAGGAATAGTGTCCCATCATTGGTGTCAGTGGGAGGAATAGTGTCCCATCATTGGTGTCAGTGGGAGGAAAAGTACGTCATTGGTGTCAGAGGGGGGGGAATAGTGCCCCATCATTGGTATCAGTGGGAGGAATAGTGCCCCATCATTGGTATCAGTGGGAGAAATAGTGCCCCATCATTGGTGTCAGTGGGAGGAATAGTGCCCCATCATTGGTGTCAGTGGGAGGAATAGTGCCCCATCATTGGTGTCAGTGGGAGGAATAGTGCCCCATCATTGGTGTCAGTGGGAGGAATAGTGTCCCATCATTGGTATCAGTGGGAGGAATAGTGCCCCATCATTGGTATCAGTGGGAGGAATAGTGCCCCATCATTGGTGTCAGTGGGAGGAATAGTGCCCCAACATTGGTGTCAGTGGGAGGAATAGTGCCCCATCATTGGTATCAGTGGGAGGAATAGTGCCCCATCATTGGTATCAGTGGGAGGAATAGTGCCCCATCATTGGTATCAGTGGGAGGAATAGTGCCCCATCATTTGTGTTAGTGGGAAGAATAGTGCCCCATCATTGGTGTCAGTGGGAGGAATAGTGTCCCATCATTGGTATCAGTGGGAAGAATAGTGCCCCATCATTGGTATCAGTGGGAGGAATAGTGCCCCATCATTGGTATCAGTGGGAGGAATAGTGCCCCATCATTGGTATCAGTGGGAGGAATAGTGCCCCATCATTGGTGTCAGTGGGAGGAATAGTGCCCCATCATTGGTATCAGTGGGAGGAATAGTGCCCCATCATTGGTGTCAGTTGGTGGAATAGTGTCCCGTCATTGGTATCAGTGGGAGAAATAGTGCCCCATCATTGGTATCAGTGGGAGGAATAGTGCCCCATCATTGGTATCAGTGGGAGGAATAGTGCCCCATCATTTGTGTTAGTGGGAAGAATAGTGCCCCATCATTGGTGTCAGTGGGAGGAATAGTGCCCCATCATTGGTATCAGTGGGAGGAATAGTGTCCCATCATTGGTATCAGTGGGAGGAATAGTGTCCCATCATTGGTATCAGTGGGAGGAATAGTGCCCCATCATTTGTGTTAGTGGGAAGAATAGTGTCCCATCATTGGTATCAGTGGGAGGAATAGTGTCCCATCATTGGTATCAGTGGCAGGAATAGTGCCCCATCATTGGTATCAGTGGGAGGAATAGTGCCCCATCATTTGTGTTAGTGGGAAGAATAGTGTCCCATCATTGGTATCAGTGGGAGGAATAGTGCCCCATCATTTGTGTTAGTGGGAAGAATAGTGCCCCGTCATTAGTATCAGTGAAACCAATGATGGGGCACTGACACCAATGATACTTAACTTGCTGACCCCTGCCCCAGCATGGTGCTGCTGCAGCCAGCATACCTAGTTGCAGCAGTCCCATCAGCACGGCACACTCCTTCTTCACTCTGACGCATCTCCCTTACTCGATGTCCGCGGGACCGATCGGCTCTGCCTCCTCGCAGCTGATTGGCCGCCTGTGTGCCTTTCCTGAGCTACAGCTCTGGCGCCCAATCACCGGTAAGGAGGCGGGGCCGAGCGGCAGGAATGAGGCAGTGGCCGGAAGTGAATGAAGGAGCTGCGCTTCCTGGACTGGATCGTCGTGGGACTGCGACCAGAGCCTGATAAGGTAAAGCAGCCCCCTACCCGCCCCGGCCCTTATGCAGGCCATAGATGGGTCGAAAATCGGCCGATTTTTCGGCCGAAAATAAAATCGGCCGATTTTCGGATCGTTAGTGGGCGATTTGGTCGGCCGTTTTTCGGTATTTTGGCAGATTTTTTTTTTCGGTAAAGTTGGAAAAAAATCGGCCGATTTTGCCGATCGGCCGATTTTCGCGGCAATGATGGGCAAATCGGCCGATTTTTTACCGATAAAAAATCTGCGCATGAGCAGTGACCTGCAAGAGGAAGACAAAAAGAAGTAAAAGAAGAAGAGGAAGAAGAAGAGGATGAAGATGATGAAGAAGAAGATGAGGATGAGGATGAAGAAGAAGAAGAAAAAGAAGAAGAGGATGAGGATGAAGAAGCGGATGAGGATGAAGAAGAAGAGGATGAGGATGAAGAAGAAGAAGAGGATGAGGATGAAGAAGAAGAGGATGAGGAAGAAGAAGAAGAGGATGATGAAGAAGAAGAAGAAGAAGAAGAAGAGGATGATGAAGAAGAATAAGAAGAAAAAGAAGATGAGGATGAAGAAGAAGGAGAAGAAGAAGAAGAAGAGGATGATGATGATGAAGAAAAAGAAGAAGAGGATGATGAAGAAGAAGAAGAAGAGGATGATGATGAAGCAGGAGAAGAAGAAGAAGGATGAAAAATTAGAGGAATTACAGTACGGCAAAAAGTGTCCCTGCAGAGAGCTCTGCTATTTCTGACAGTTCTCTGACATTTACAGAGGTTGCAACATTGTATCTATTTGTTTCCGAATAAAAACATCTGTATCCTAAATGGAAACAAATAGATACAATGTTGCAACCTCTGTAAATGTCAGAGAACTGTCAGAAATAGCAGAGCTCTCTGCAGGGACACTTTTTGCCGACTCTAGTTGGGATGAAAATCGGGCCAATTTTTTTTTACCATTGATGGTAACGTCGGCCGCTTGAACGACCGATTTTTCGTTTTTTAAAAGAAAAATCTGCCGTTTTTCTCCCCATCTATGGCCTGCATAAGTGTCCCTTCCTCGCAGAAAATACGACCCTGCCGGTGGGCCGGATAAATGGCCTCGGCGGGCCGCAGTTTGAGGACCCCCTGATATAGATATTACAATGTATTACGTAGAGCAGGGGTCAGCAAGTTAGGTGTCATTGGGTGGAATAGTGCCCCATCATTGGTGCCACTGATACCAATGATGGGGCACTATTCCTCCCACTGATACCAATGATGGGACACTATTCCCCCCACTGACACCAATGATGGGGCACTATTCCTCCCACTGACACCAATGATGGGGCACTATTCCTCCCACTGACACCAATGATGGGACACTATTCCTCCCACTGACACCAATGATGGGGCACTATTCCCCCCACTGACACCAATGATGGGGCACTATTCCCCCCACTGATACCAATGATGGGGCACTATTCCTCCCACTGACACCAATGGCGGGGCACTCTTCCTCCCACTGACACCAATGACGGGGCACTCTTCCTCCCACTGACACCAATGGCGGGGCACTCTTCCTCCCACTGACACCAATGGCGGGGCACTCTTCCTCCCACTGACACCAATGGCGGGGCACTCTTCCTCCCACTGACACCAATGGCGGGGCACTCTTCCTCCCACTGACACCAATGGCGGGGCACTCTTCCTCCCACTGACACCAATGGCGGGGCACTCTTCCTCCCACTGACACCAATGGCGGGGCACTCTTCCTCCCACTGACACCAATGACGGGGCACTCTTCCTCCCACTGACACCAATGGCGGGGCACTCTTCCTCCCACTGACACCAATGATGGGGCACTATTCCTCCCACTGACACCAATGATGGGGCACTATTTCGCTCCATAAGGCACACTTGGGGGGAAATGTCTTCATGTTATGGAGCGGCCGGCCCAGTATTCCCGCTGCCGTTGTATGTTCGCAGTCTCTGGTCATCTCCTGTACTGTCCGCATTTGTTCATAGTTTTTTTTTTTTTTAAACTATAGTCCGGCCCTCCAACGGTCTGAGGGACAGTGAACTGGCCCCCTGTTTAAAAAGTTTGAGGACCCCTGAAGAGGTTACAATGTATCATGTGGAGGTTACGATTTATCATGTAGAGGTTACAATGTGTCATGTAGAGGTTATAATGTAGATGGTACAATGTATCATGTGGAGGTTACCATGTATCATGTAGAGGTTACAATGTATAATGTAGATGGTACAATGTATCATGTAGAGGTTATGATGTGTCATGTAGAGGTTATAATGTAGACGTTACAATGTATCGTGTAGAGGTCACAATGTATCATGTAGAGGTTACCATGTATCATGTAGAGGTTACAATGTATAATGTAGATGGTACAATGTATCATGTAGAGGTTATGATGTGTCATGTAGAGGTTATAATGTAGACGTTACAATGTATCGTGTAGAGGTCACAATGTATCATGTAGAGGTTACCATGTATCATGTAGAGGTTACCATGTATCATGTAGAGGTTACCATGTATCATGTAGAGGTTAGAAGGCATTTCATGTTCTCTCCGGGTCCCCCCTCCCCCCCTGCACACAGTCAGGGATCTCCAGTATAAAGTATTCTATGATGTCACACTGGAGGAAGGTCTGTACTGGGATCCCTGCCTAGAGCATAGCTGTCATCAAACCCCTCCCTGGGTGGGGCCAAGAAACCTCACCCAGCCACACCCCCATCTACTGTGTATACCCCATAGAAGGAGGACTGTCATCACAGAGAGAGGACTGCCCAGGACAAGGACATGGCTGGTGAGTCCCTGCATGTGTCCCCCTTGTACTTCACTACTTTATGGACAGAACTTTGCACAAAGGCTTGCAATCCATATCTATGCACAAGTCCTGATCCGGGGGGGGGGGGGTCCTGCACAGGCACAGTCATGGGAGGGTTTGCAGATGCTCATGTTGCGTTGAGCACATCTTGGCATGCTGAGAATATTGGGTCTCTATCTACACCAGCAATGACTGAGCGCAAGGAGACTCCCTGTGACTGGGTGCAGATTGAACCATCTCTGAACACCATGGGGGGGGGTATACATTACCATGGGGGGTGTATACATTTCCATGGGGGGTGTATACATTACCGGGGGGGTGTATACATTACTGGGGGGGTGTATACACAGCTGTGTTTAACAACGCATTACTATTCCTGAGTGCGCCAACTTTTTGCAGCTAATCAGAATATGGTTTGTACTGGTTTGATTTCAGCCGAGTGAATTCTGTTCGCTTGCTGTGGTTTTCTAAACCTAAAGTGGTATTAAACCCCAAAGCATTATGTTGCAGCTTTCCAATTCTTCTATGTGATGGCTGCATTAGTTTTCTCTTTTAGTCTTTCTTCTCTTTTCACCTGGTGATCCAGCTAGTAAGTCTATTATCTTTCAATAGAACAAGCTCTCTTGCACTTACAGGGATGAGACAAACCCTTTACCACTGAAAGGGGTGCTTACAATGATCAGCTTTTATTTATGTAAAACCTTTATCCCAAGAGGGAAATAAAACTGCTCCTGTTATTCTTTATAAGGTGTGAGCTGGAGTTGGGCTTTAACCCCTCGCTTTCCTGAGGATTTCCCCTCCCCCCCCTTTTTTCCTGACCAGGTCATTTTTTGTGATACGGCGCTGTGATAATTTAAATGACAATTGCACGGTCATGCAATGCTGCACATAAATAAAATTTATGTCCTTTTTTCCCCACAAATAGAGCTTTGTTTTTGTGGTATTTGATTACCTGTGCATTTTTTGTTTTTTTTTGCGCTATAAAAAAACTATTTTGGTACAAAAACAATATTTTTTACTTTTTGTCCAGTAAAAAAATTAAAAAATCAA